>NC_052350.1:18738914-18758325 GCF_009727055.1 Benincasa hispida | reverse complement strand
TGTTATCACAATAAAGAGTGATCAGCAAATCCATCTTTGGAACAACTTCCAAATCTGTAAGGAATTTCCTCAGCCAAATAGCCTCCTTAGCTGCTTCACAAGCGGCTATGTATTCGGATTCCATAGTGGAGTCCACGATGCATCCTTGCTTGATGCTTCGCCACAATATAGCCCCTCCATTCAGAATGAACACTGACCCCGATGTCGATTTACGAGAATCTCTATCAGTCTGAAATTCAGAGTTTGTGTATCCTGTAAGGATCAAATCCTTATCTTCATACATGAGCATGTAGTTCCTCGTTCTCCAAAGATACTTGAGGATCGTCTTGACCGCTATCCAATGATCTAATCCTGGATAGGATTGATAATGACTGACAATCCTTACTGCATAGCAAATGTCGTGTCTGATACACAACATTGCATACATTAAGCTTCTTACAGCTGAAGCATAGGGAATCCATCTCTTCTTCAACCTCTTGAGGTGTCTTAGAACATTGATCCTTAGAAAAAATGATACCATGCCTGAAGGGTAACAAACCCCTTTTAGAATCCTGCATTCTGTACCTGATCAACATTTGATCAATGTATGATGCCTGAGATAAGGCTAACCTCTTGTTCTTACGATCCCGAATAATCTGGATCCCTAGAACATACTACGCCTCACCTAAATCTTTCATTTAGAACTGGGAAACTAGCCACTTCTTAATGTTAGGCAGAAACTCTACATCATTCCCAATGAGTAGGATATCATCCAGATACAGTACAAGGAAAGCTACTGAGCTATTGATGATCTTCTTGTAAACACAAGGCTCATCAACATACTGATCAAAGCCAAATGATTTGACCGTACTGTCAAATCTAATGTTCCATGATCTAGACGCTTGTTTCAACCCATAAATGGATCTATTAAGCTTGCAAACTCTTTGTTCTTGATCTAGAACTATGAACTCCTCTGGTAGAGCCATGTATATGGTCTCCTCAAGATTACCATTAAGAAAGGCATTCTTAACATCCATTTTTCATATCTCATAATCATAAAATGTGGTTATGGACAAGAGTATCCTAATAGACTTGAGCATGACAACAGGTGAGAAAGTTTCCTCATAGTCCACTCCCTCAACCTAGATATGACCCTTTGTCACGAGTCTAGCCTTAAAGGATTGCACCTTTCCATTTACACATCGCTTTTGCTTATAGATCCACTTACACCCTATAGGTTTTACCCCCTCAGGTTGATCCACAAGCTCCCAGACGTTATTGAAGTATATAGACTCCATTTCCTGGTTCATGGCCTTAATCCATTCATCCTTGTCAACATCTTCCATTGCTTGCCTATAAGACAATGGATCCTCGACCCTATCATTAGAAATGACATTCTCAGCTTCAGTCAAACCCATGTAGCGATCCAGTGGGTTCATAACCTTTCTACTGCGTCGAGGCAATCTTAACTCTTGAGTTGGTTGACTAGATGTACCAACCTCAATAACTCTTGTTGATCTATCGGTCTGTTCAACAACTCTTGTTGAACCCCCATTAGTCTCAGTCTCACTTGAAATCTCACGTAAAACAAGCTTACTTCATGGTTTATGATCCCTAATGTGGTCTTCTTCCAAGAAGATAGCATTTGTAGAAACAAACACTTTGTTCTCACTCGGATCATAGAAGTATCTACCCCTCGTTTCCCTGGGGTAGCCTATAAAGAGGCAATCTTCCAAACACGGTTCCAACTTCTTCGGGTTAGTCACAAGCACGTGAGTCGGACACCCTCAAATCCTGAAGTGACGTGTGAAAGAGTTAAATAACATGCAGCAGAAGTATCAAGAATCTATAAGCATTCAAATTCACTAATTTTGGCAGAAACTAAAGCATGCTTTTCTAAAAAGGGTTTTTGAACTCTCCAAGAAACCAAGTGTACAACAGCAGTCTTCACTTGTTATCACCGTGAACCACCTCAAAGTCTTCCCTACTATGATCTTGGAGCTTTAGGTAGAGTTGTGGTACTCAAGAACAGCTTGAAGAAGTGAAGAACCAAGAAAAACTCATAGCAACCGAACAAAGAAGACGGTCTATTCTCACAGAAATTTTTCTCTCAAAAATTCTACATTCATCTTTTTTTTTCTCAAATGACTCCAATCTTCTTTATATCTAGTAGATGAACATGCAAAGAAGTGGAGTGCATGGCTTGCAGCTCATGCTTGGAGAATCAATGAAGAGAGGATAATGGCCTTTATGTGAGCATGAAGATGAAGGTAATGGAAAAAACTCATTTTCCATCTTGTACTACATGCAAAACGAATTTCCATTTTTCTTTTAAAACAAAAAATGATTTTAAAACCATTTTAATTGAAAATTGGTTTTCTTAAATTAATTTAATATCAAATATTAAATTAATTTTTGCATAATAATCATCTTCATGTATTTAAATCATATTTAAATATATATTTTCTTGTTTCGTTTAATTTGAATATTTCAAATTAATTTCTCAAGCTACCCTAAAGCTTATCCATTTACGAGCTAATAAGGGGACCTCCCAAACCAACAGATCATGGGCTCCAACGATTTGAGATTAATCGGCTAAACTAATTAGTCCAATCTAAACCTCATTCGTTAACTAATGGGACACTCCACTATAGCCCATAGTTGAACTCCCCTCACTGTAGATATATTATGTCCACTTAATAATCATAATCAGTAAGTTGATCCTTCACAGGTTGTTCGTAATCACAGCTAGGTCAAAAATATCGTTTTACCCCTATGAATACATCTTTTTCCTTAAGTTCCTACTAATCCTCTAATGAACAATTCTGATTCATAATCTCTATGAATCATATCCTCTCTATCATGAGAAGGCAGGCCCCCGATTGTTCAAGACCTAAAGTCAGTACTTAAGAGAACAACCTATCTGCTAACCCTAAATAGGGTAGGAGTGAATTCCATCTTGCAAGGCTATGTCCCCAGCTATTCATCCGGTCTTATCCCCAAAATGGTAAGCTTATTGAGTAGTGTTGTTGGACTACTCTCACCGTTTGCAGATCAAAGGATAATCCTCAACAAACAGAGTTCATAGCTAGCTCAGGATTAAGATCGAGTTAACCTAGGTTATATAATAAATGAAATAGTCAGTTTTAACAGTAAACGGTCGTTATAAAGAAAAGTGATTATTTTCATGGTCTAGTCTATATGCAAACTCATTCCTAGGATGCCCTCACTCTCATGTCTCAACATGAACGATTTGTGGATCACATCGTTTATAGCACCTTACAACTTCTTGTAACAACTACAGAGTGGACCACATCCAATAGTATTACCAGGATGAGATGCCCAATTTCATCCATATACTTATTAGACCATTTAGGCTATATACTGTCAACTTGATCCTGTTTATGTCACTACATAAAGTTACAACATTCAGACTATAGTCAATGATGCATTTATTGGATTTTCATATTAAGATGCAAAATCAACAAGTCATTATTATTGATAAAATAGAATGTTTAACACGAACTGCGAGTTCTAAGACATTCCCACAATCTCCCACTTGGACTAAAACTCCAAGATCATGGACTTGTTACAAGATTTGTTTGAACGTCAGTTCTTACTTTTCGAGCACAAACGAATGGATGACAAAACCAGTAGTGTCAGTTCCCAAGTTAAACTCCAGGAAGAGGAAGCAAATGTTGCTAACCCTATTGAGGTTCATAGAAGAGAAGTGTTCTCTGACATGAAACTATGAGATTATTTAGGTTTTGATACTGATTCCACTACTCTTCAAAAAAGGAGGATGTCTATAGACAGTAAATCTGATTTATTGGTCTTACATACGTGTTTGGTAGAGAATGAGGATTCTACCTGCATCCTAGATTCGGGTGCTACCAACCATGTCAGTTCCTCTTACCAAGGATTCAGTTCTTGACAAACGTTGCCAGAGGGAGAGATGACTCTTTGAGTCGTAACTGGTAAATTGTTTCAGTGTTGTCGTAGCAAGGCTGAAGTTATTTTGGACAAGAAACATTATCTATTACTGGATAATGTTTTCGTAGTTCCTCATATCAAGAGGAACTTAATCTCAGTTTCTTGTTGAAGGAAATTAAACATGAGGATTTCCATAAGCAGTGGAATGATCGTTCTAAATTTCAATCGTATATGAACAACAACAATTATAGTACACAAATGGAAACTTACAGTCTATGCATACAACGAAATTACAGCATGCTTTTCCTAAGATCAAGGGATAGAATTCTACAAACCTTTCAAGACTCATCTTCAAGATCCCTCAATCACGAACGCTCGATCAAACAGAAACATAGCAATCACGAATGCTCAAACACTTCAACCGCTACACTACACGAACACAACGATCTCCAAGATCATGAACACCACGAACGACCTCCACTATGGCTACCTTGGTATTCTTGGTGAGAGAATCCAGAAGTGTAGGCTATGTATGGACTTGGTTGGAGGACGAGACTGGAGGAGGAACAATCGTGTAAACGACTGAGCAAGTGGGAGATGATAAGGTCTATCGTATAGATGATGCCCAATTGTTTAGAAGAAGCTCCGTGACCATTTAGCAAAAGTTACACGATCGTTTAGCTAATCGGCCAGTTGAGTGACTATCGTATAGAAACACTCCACGATCGTCTAGTCTCTCTTCAGCTGTCGTTTAGTAAATCTAATTTTACTTGACAGTCACCGTGAGAACTTTACGAGAATAGAAATCTCAATTCAACAACTTTTGAAAATCTTTCTAAATTTAGGAAAACATTTTTCCGTTTATCTCACGGTTACCATGAAACCACCAATAACCTTCCACTCAATCAGTTATTAGAGAAAAAGAGATAATTATCCTATAATTAATATAATTATAAATATACATGATAACCAACTTACCATAGTATATTTATAACCTATAGTTTAAATATTTCATCTCATGAAACATATAAACCATAGCTCTTTTTCTATTTCATGGCACTTAATGTAAATCTCATTTACATTAGTCCTCCATTCAATGTATCTCATACATCACACCGATCATATTATATATAATCGAATTACCTCTTATCAATTTGAACATTTCAAATCAACATCAAGAACTGATCCTCAACTTGAATCCATTGAGCTACCAATGGGACCTTATAGACCTGTAGCTCGAAACTTCAACGGTACGCGAATAACTGACAAAACTCTTTAGTCATGGGATCCACCATCCGTTAACTGCCATGCACTCCACTAAAGACCGACAGCTGAACTCTCCTTACTACAGATATATTATATGTCCATATCAACCAATCAACAATGCGATAACTCTTCACAAATCACTCATAAGTACAGCTGGGCCAATAACCGTTATGCCACTGTAGTTACATCTAACTCCTTAAGTACCATTGATCCCTCTAATGAACATAAGTCATAGTCCTACTATGACTAAGTCCTCTCTTCCAAAGAGAAGTTGCAGCCACTAAGTTCAAACCCCAAAATCAGTGTTTAAGGGAGCAATCTATCTATTTACCCCTACTTCGAGGAATGAGTGAATTCCATCTTGTATAACTGAGTTCTCAGCTTCCAAATCAGACAAGTCCCTAAAAAGATAGGCATGTTGAGTTGGCAATCTGGTCACTCTCACCCATACTAATCAAAAGACCGCCTCAAAGCCAGGAGTTCTCAAATCACTCAGGATTGAGGTCATGTCACCTATGGTCGTTTAGGTGAGATGTAAGTCTTCAGTATCAACGACGTTATATACAGAAACTAGTCATCTCGTGGTCTAGTCTTATACAAACTCTTTGTATAAGACATCCCTGCTCGCATGTCTTTACATGAATGGTCAAGATCTACCATCTGTAGTAGTTCACAACACTTGCAAACCTCTACAAAGCGGGTCGTATCCGTAGTGTCACCAAGATCAGGAATCCCTCCTTAATCCTTATACTACAGACCTATTTCGGTTATCACTTAAGGCATGATTCACTTGTATATCTCATATACATGCTTAAATTTACATACGATAACCATGAAGCATTGTTTATTGGATAAGAGTAAATTCCAGATAAAATAACTCTTATTTTATTCATAACAATGTGTATATATTACAAACTACGAGACTCTGGAGAATTAAGGCACCAATCCTAACACTTGTCTCATTGAACAAGGTTATATCGTCTCTTTTTCTGAGAATAAAGTGTTTATTTTCAAGAATGGAATAGGGATTGGTTTTGGTTCGATGGAAAGTAACCTATATATACTAAGGTCCTTAGTTATAAAATCCTTGTTTAATATTGAAATGTTCAGTACGGCAACAACAGCTAAAAGACCAAAGATTTCTCCTAAAGAAAACGCTCATCTTTGGCATATAAAGTTAAGTCATATCAACCTCAATAGGATTGAGCAGTTGGTGAAATGTGGCCTTCTAAAGAGTTTAGAAGAAAACTCCTTGTCGGTGTGTGAATTAAGCCTCGAAGGCAAGATGACCAAACGACCTTTTATTGGAAAAGGTTACAGAGCCAAGGAAACCTTGGAGCTTGTAGATTCTGATCTCTGCGGTCCGATGAGTGTTAGGGCTCGAGGTAGGCATGAATATTTCATCTCTTTCATAAATGATTATTTAAGGTACGAGTATCTATACCTAATGCAATGTAAGTTTGAAGCCCTTGACAAGATCAAGGAGTATAAAGCTGAAGTTGAAAACTTGTTAGGTAAAAAGATAAAAACATTACAATCTGATCGTGGTGGAGAGTATATGGACCTCTAATTCCAGAACTATAAGATAGAACATGGGATTGCATCCTAACTCTCAGCCCCAAGTACACCTTAGCAAAATGGTGTATCGGAAAGGAGAAACAGAACCTTGTTGGACATGGTTCGGTCTATGATGAGTTATGCTCATCTTCTAGACTCATTTTGGGGTTTTGCAGTGGAGATTGCTTGCTACATTCTAAACAACGTTCCCTCAAAAAGTGTTTCTAAAACACCTTTTGAGTTGTGGAGAGGCTGTAAAGGTAGTTTACGCCACTTTAGGATTTGGGGGTGTCTGACACATGTGCTTGTGACTAACCCGAAGAAGTTAGAACCGCGTTCGAAAGTTTGCCTCTTTGTAGGCTACCCCAAGGAAACGAGGGGTGGATACTTCTATGATCCGAGTGAGAACAAAGTGTTTATTTCAACAAATGCTAGCTTCTTGGAAGAAGACCACATAAGAGATCATAAGCAACAAAATAAGGTTATTTTACGTGAGATTTCTAGTAAGACTGAGACTACTAAGGGTTCAACAAGAGTTGTTGAACAGGCCAACAGATCAACAAGAGTTGTTGAGGTCGGTGCATCTAGTCAACCAGCTCAAGAGTTGAGACTGCCTCGACATATTGGGAGGGTTATGAACCCACTGGATCGCTACATGGGTTTATCTAAAGCCCAGAACGTCATTTCTAATGATGGAGTCGAGGATCCATTGTCTTTTAAGAAAGCAATGAAGGATGTTGACAAGGATGAATGGATTAAATCCATGAACCAGGAAATGGAGTCTATGTACTTCAATAACATCTGGGAGCTTGTGGATCCACCTGATGGGATAAGACCTATAGGGTGTAACTGGATCTATAAACAAAAGAGAGGTGTAGATGGAAAGATGCAAACCTTTAAGGCTAGACTCGTGGCAAAAGGTTATACCCAGGTCGAGGGGGGAGTTGACTATGAGGAAACTTTCTCACCTGTTGTCATGCTTAAGTCTATTAGGATACTCATGTCCATAGCCACATTTTATGATTATGAGATATGGCAAATGGATGTCAAGACTACCTTTCTTAATTTTAATCTTGAGGAGACCATCTACATGGCTCAACCAGAGGGGTTCGTAGTTCCAGATCAAGAGCAAAAAGTTTGCAAGCTTAATATGTTCATTTATGGGCTGAAACAAGCGTCTAAATCATGAAACATTAGATTTGATACTGCGGTCAAGTTGTTTGGCTTTGATCAGAACATTGATGAGCCTTGTGTTTACATGAAGATCATCAGCATCTCAGTATCTTTCATGCTACTGTATATGGACGATATCCTACTCATTGGGAATGATGTAGGGTATCTTACTGATATTAAGAAATGGCTAGTTGCCCAGTTTCAAATGAAAGATTTGGGTGAGGCACAGTATGTTCTAGGGATCCAGATCATTTGGGATTGTAAGAATAAGAGGTTAACCTTGTCTCAAGCATCATACATCGATCAAATGTTGATTAGGTACATGATGCAGGATTCCAAGAGGGGTTTATTACCCTTCAGGCATTGAATCATTTTGTCTAAGGATCAATGTCCGAAGACACCTCACAAGGTTGAAAAGATGAGACAGATTCCCTATGCTTCAGCTGTTGGTAGCTTAATGTATGCAATGTTGTGTACCAGACCCGACATTTGCTACACAGTAGGGATTGTCAACCGGTACCAGTCTAATCCAGGATTTGATCACTGGACGGCGGTCAAAACAATCCTCGAGTATCTTCGAAGAACGAGGGACTACATGCTCGTGTATGGAGATAAGGATCTAATCCTTATAGGATACACAGGCTCTAACTTTCAGACCGATAGAGATTCTCGTAAGTCGACATCGGGGTCAGTGTTCACTCTGAATGGAGGGGTTGTATTATGACGAAGCATCAAGCAAGGATGCATCGCGGACTCCACTATGGAAACTAAATACATAGTCGCTTGTGAAGCAGCTAAGAAGGTTGTTTAGCTGAGAAAATTCCTTACAGATTTGGAAGTTGTTCCAAATATGGATTTGCCAATCACTCTCTATTGTAATAACAGTAGGGCTGTGGAAAATTCGAAGGAACCTTGGAGTCATCATCGGGGCTAGCATATAGAGCGAAAATACCATTTGATCAGGGAGATTGTGCATCGCGGTGATGTTATTGTCAAGAAGATTGCGTCGGAGCACAACGTTGTTGATTCCTTTACAAAGGCTCTCACGGCTAAAGTGTTCAAGGGTCACCTGAAGAGTTTGGGTCTGCGAGACATGTGGCATCTTTTCTAGGCCAAGTGGGAAATGATACTGGGGTATGCCCTAGTTTATTGTATATTGTGCATGTATTTATCTTGTATTGTACATTAGTCTCGGGTATACCCTAGTTTATTGTATATAGTACATGTATTTATCTTATATTGTACATTAGTCTCCCGAGGCATTAGGACAAGTGGGAGATTGTTGGGATTGGTGTCCTAATTCTCCCAAAGTCTCATTATTTATAAATTTATACACATTGTTATGAATAAAATAAAAGTTATTTTATCTGGCATTTGCTCATATTCAATAAACAAAGCTCCACGGTTATCGTATGTAAACTTAAGCATGTATATGAGATATACAAGTGGATCATGCCTTAAGTGATAACCTAAATAAGTCTGTAGTATAAGGATTAAGGAGGGATGCCTGATCTTGGTGACTCTACGAATACGACCCGCTTTGTAGAGGTTTGCAAATGTTGTGAACTACTACAGATGGTAGATCCTGACCACTCATATGGAGACATGCGAGTGGGGGTGTCCTACATAAAGAGTTTGTATAAGACCGGACCACGAAATGATTCATCTCTATATATAACGTCGTTGGTACTGGAGACTTACATCTCACCTAAACGACCATAGTGTTGGGTTTTATGTTCTAAAACTTGTGGTTTGTAAAACAGTAGAACTTATTCTGAAAATTCAATAAGTTGTTTTTTCGAAATCCAATAAACTTAAAGTCCCTTGACTATTACATGAGCACTTGAACTTTATGAATAAGGTTGGGTGCCTTATTCTGGTAACACTATTGGATGCAGCCTACTCTGTAGTTGTTACAAAAAGTTGTAAAGTCGTCGTACAAACGAAGTGATCCTAATTCGTTCATGTTGGGACATAAAAAGTGGGGATTTGTACAAGATCGGACCACGAAACTAGTCTCTCTTACTTTATAACACTGTTTACTGTTTAAGACTGACTATTTCAAAGCGATGACCTAGGTAACTTGACCTTAATCCTGAGCTAACTATGAACTCCTGTTTGTACATGATTATCCTTTGATCTGCATACGGTGATAGTAGACCAACGTCTCTACTCAATAAGCCTCCCATTTTAGGGATAAGACCAGATGAATAGTTGGGGATATAAGGTGTAAGATGGAATTCACTTCTACCCGATTAGGGCTAGTAGAGAGGTTGTTCCCTTTAAGTGTTGATTCTGGGTATTGAACAAGAGGCCTCACCCTCTCATTGGCCCGAGAGGGATTCAATTTATTGATTGGATCAAAAATCAATCGTTCATTAGGGGATCAGTGGGACTTAAGGAACAAGAGGTAATTTTGGAGGTAAAACAGAGATTTGACCCAGCCGATATTACGAACAACTTATGAATGATTAACTTACTAATCATGGTTATATCGAGTGGACATAATATATCTACAGTGAGGCGAGTTCAGCTATGGGATTTAGTGGAATCACCCATTAGTTAACGAATGGGAGTTAGTTCGTTCTAATGAGTTTAGTCGATTAATCTCGGATCGTTGGAGCCCATGATCTGTAGGTCCGCGAAGTTCTCCTACTAGCTCGTAAATGGATTAGCTTTAGAATAGTATGATAAGTTAATTTAAAATGTTCAAATTAGAATTAAACGGAATTGGAGAAATAATATCTAAATATGATTAAAATATTGGAGATGGAATTGTGTAAAATTAATTTAATATTTGATATTAAATTAATTAGAATTGTTAAAATTATTTAAATAATTATTTATTAATTTTATTAAAAACAAATTTATTTATGAAATTAATTTTATAAAATTAATAATATTTTTCAATTTTATTAAATAAACTGATTTATGAAATCAATATTAAAAATTGAAATAGAGAGAAAAACACAAAAAATGGAAAATAAGCATTTTCCATTACTTCTTCAAGTTACTCACTAACAACTCACCATCTTCAAGCTTTAATTACTTCAAGCATGAATTGCATCTCATGCAGCTAATCTCTTTGCATGATATCTGCAATATATTGAAAAGATTGGAGTAATTTTGAGGCAATGCATTCAATAGAATTTTAGTTGAAATTCATGTGAAGAAGGTGTTCTTCCTTTGGGTTTTTGCTGTGAGTTTGTCTCTAAATTCCCTTTATTCTAGCTTATTTTGAGTTCCACTACTCAATCTAGAGCACCAAGAGGATAGTAGGGAAGAACTTGGGGTGGTCTACAACAAGATTCAGAGGAGATTTGCAGCTAGAATTCAAGCTTTGAGGAAGTTCTACAAAGGTATGTCATGAAACCCATTTATTTCTGCTGAATCATGCTTTCTTTTCTGCCAAAATTAATGAATTAGAGTGCTTATGGATTCTGGTCACTTTCATTACGCGATGGTACGTTCCACAATTGGAATCAGAGCATCATATAAGCATTCAATTCGGTTTAATTTTGATTTGGTGGGTGTTTCATATGTTATATGAAACTGCTACACTAATACGGTTTTTCAATTTTGGCATTTGATTTCTCATTTAAATTTGTAATTAGCTCTTGTTTGATGAGCTTATATGTGTTCCCAAGAGTCTTTAATTTTTTTAGATTCATTAGAGTTGCAGATTCCATATTATCAGCCTCTATTCATGTTGTCATTGAGCTTCAGTAGCTAAACGATCATTTAGCTTCATGCGTTAGACGATGTGAAGAAAAGTTAAACGATCGTGTAGCTTCGGGCATTAATCGTTGAAGAAAAGCTAAACGATCGTGTAGCTTCGAGCATTGATCGTTGAAGAAAAGCTAGGTGATCATTTAGCTTCGAACTAAGCGATCGTGTAGTTCCACTTGAGAACTAAGCAATGCGTGGAAGTTCTATGCAATAGCACTAAGCGATCGTATAGTTCTGCATGGCAACTAAGTGATGCATTAAAGGCGTTAGACAATGGCAATAAATGATCGTGCAGTTCGAGTGGGAGCTAAATGATGCAGTGAAGAGCTATGCGATAGCATTACATGATCGTTTACCTCTATGCGGTAGCTAAGCGATGCATCGAGGAGCTATGCGATAGCACTAAACAATCACTTACCTTTGTATGCGCTAAACGATCAAGTCGAGGTGTTAAACGATGGCGCTAAGAAATCGTATAGTATTTGTCCGTACTAAATGTTGGAGATGCATGATAGTGTTGGACACTAAGCGATCGTGTAACATCCTCTGGTACTAGACGATGACACTATGTGATAGAAGGCAGACACTATACAATCGTTTACCTTGGTCAGGCACCATGTGTTGGTGCTAAACGATCAAGCAAACACTAAACGATCGGGCAAATGCATGACGATGGTCGGTAATGCTAAATGATCAACCTTAGCGAGATATTGAGCATGGAAGAAGAGAAACCGGTTCGACTGGTTCTCTTGGGGTCTGGTCTAGTTCAGCCTCAAATATTTTTTGGTTGGTTCGATTCAAGCTATTTGAATTCATTTTGGAGTAGTTTGAGCAGTTCAGAAGCTGTTTTGTAAATAATTAGGTTTTTGTTTGCTTGTTTATGCCAAAACTAAAACCATATCAGTTAGTGTTTAATTATTTATGCATATGATGTATGTTATAATTAAATAAATCTTGTATGTGCATACAGTATGCCATGTAGATTTAAAATCCCACCGTAGGAAGCATGTTACATACATTGAAAGTATGTTATAAAATGTTATAATATATAGAATGCATGTTAGGGTTTCTTTTATTTAATATAATAGTTATATTAGATATTGAATGTCTTTGTTGTTTGTTGTGGATGTTTAGCATGTCTAAAATTTTGCAAGTTGTTATAAAATTGGGTTAGACATTTCAAATCCATAACAAAGAACAATTGCATGCTCACTTAGGTTAACCACTTGTTTTAATAGTTAAAATAGGTCATTAAACTTATAAAACTAGGGTTACAAACTCAACCGATATATAATCCTGTCGAAAGCTGGGGGTACTTAAGTTGACGGTCTACGGAACACCTCCTACCTGGGGATTATGGNCTCAACCGATATATAATCCTGTCGAAAGCTGGGGGTACTTAAGTTGACGGTCTACGGAACACCTCCTACCTGGGGATTATGGCCGAATTATTGAGTGTTGGAAACCGGTTTTATGAGTATACGTGAGCAGTATGAAGTAATAAAAACTGTTTGTCACCTAGACATCGTAGGTTTAAAATCCATTTATAAATGCTATACTTGGATAAACCACCTAGACTTAGGGTTTTTTTTATTAGCCGAAAAGAACCTAAGTATAAATTTACCCAAACATTTAGAACACCTCAGTGGGAGATTAAAAGTTATTAGCTCTCACGTCCTCAAGAGTTCACACCGTGAGATCCATGTTTGGCTTCGTGTCGATTTTACCTCGACTACTTCATTCGAAAAGTGTTTGCATGGGTCAATAACAAGGTGAATGAGGGAAGCGTTCATAGTAAGTGGGTGAAGAAAATGTGTCAACATTGTCCTACGGTCTCCTCCATTAGTTTGAATTGTGAGACTCCTATGTTGCGCCTGTTGTTGTTTTTAGGTGGCACTAGCTAGTCATTAATCGCAGAGATCCCCTCGAAGGTTGTAACATAGGATTCGGAACAACCCATACTTCAGTAAAATGAATAAGGTCTTATAGTTCCGTCTTGGATATTGTCTTTTATTTCGGGGACATACTCATACCATTCTGTAAGATCTGAAAATGGTGGGACTACACTTACAAGACTTACTAAGTGTTAATAAAGATCTTGACCGAAAATGATAACTAAATGACTATCGGAATATGAGTTATTCTAGAGATAGTATTTAGTCAAGAACTGTCTTGCTTCTGTGAAGGAATTCTTGACTGCCCCTTGATAGAAATTGTTCTAAATCATTTAAGTATCGTTGCAAAAATAATGATTATGGGTACAATATCACTTTGCTAAAACTTGATTGGATTTAAAATCAATTCACTTATAGGATTTGTTTATAATTTCATAATGACGAGTTCATTTATACAATTGTTGGCATCAGACAAACTGATCGGTGATAACTATGTGACATAGAAATCAAATTTGAACACGATATTTACGATAGACGATTTGAGATTTGTCTTAACAGAGGAATGTCCTCCCATTCCTAGCTCTAATTCCAATCGAACTGTTTAGGAAGCGTTTGATAGATGGATCAGGGCGAATGATAAAGCCCATACTTATATTCTTGCCAGCTTATCTGACATTTTGGCGAAAAAACACGAGAATATGAGTACCACTAAAGAGATTATGGAATCTCTTAGAGGGATTTTTGGACAACCGTCCTTCACCCTGACGCATGATGCTATCAAGTACGTTTATAACAACTGCATGAAAGAGGGGACCTCAATTCGTGAACATGTCCTGGACATGATGGTCCACTTTAATATGGCAGAAGTAAACGGTGTTGTGATGGACGAGAGAAGTCAAGTTGGTTTTCTTCTAGAATATCTTTCAAAGAGTTTTCTGTAATTCTGTACAAATGCATTGATGAATAAAATTGAATACAACTTGACTACTCTATTGTATAAGCTGCAGGCTTTCCAGACTATATTGAGAACTAAGGATCTGAAATCAGAAGTAAATGTTATTTCTGCTGAGAAGAGAGGATCGTCCTTCAAGCCTGATGTTGTCTCCTCTTCGCAGAGTAAGAGTATTCCTGCAAAGAAAGACAAAGGGAAAGGGAAGAAGAAGCCTGTTGGTAAGAAAAGCAAGAAAACTGCTGCAGAAAAAGGGAAATGTTTCTACTGCAACAAAGAAGAGCACTGGAAGAGAAATTGCCCTAAATATCTTGCAGAGAAGAAAGCAAAGAAAGCTAAATAGGCAACTTAGTTCCTAAAGATCGCTTACTCAACTAGACCAGTGGGAGTAGTTGCTGATGAGGAAGATATTACCTACTTTTGTAATCATGTAATGAACATATTGTACATATTTTAATTTTGAATGAAATGTTCATTTTTCAGAAAATATGTTTATTCTACCTTATTGAAACTTCGGTTAATAATCAAATTGTTAAAAGTCATTTGCAAATATTTAGATATTTAAAACGGCTAAGATCAAAGTATAATAAGTTTAAAAGATTTTTAGATCTGGTTGTTTATAAGAGTTGTTAAGACAGGTCAGACCCGTCCTAATCAAAGAGTTGAGAGTACCTCAATGTAGTGGGAGGAAAGTGTGCTTCCTCGTCATTATTGAGAATTAGATGCAATCCTCATATAGTTTAGTAAGAAGCCTAATGTACACTAATATGTTTACAATGATTCTCTCGGCTAAAGTGTTTGAGAATCACATAGTAAGACTAGAAATACCAGATTAAATAACCTAGGGCAAGTAGGAGAAATATCGGGTATGGGATACCGAATGGTAAACCATGAGTATGAGATGCCCTAGTTTATTGTATTTCTCTATAAAACTTGGAAACTCAGTCTTATATATCGGATATATAAGTTACCACTGGAGTTTTAGTTTAAGTGGGAGGTCCTAAAACTCGTGGTTTGTAAATAGTAGAACTTATTCTAAAAATTCAATAAGTTGTTATTGAATATATTGTTTTTTCGAAATCCAATAAACCTAAAGTCTCCTGACTATTACATGAGACTTGAACTTTATGTGGAGACATACAAGTGGATCAGATTCGAGTAAATAGTCAAAACGATCTATAGTATATAAATAAGGTTGGGTGCCTTGTTCTGGTAACACTATTGGATGTGGCCTACTCTGTAGTTCTTACAAAGAGTTGTAAAGTGCTACAAATGAAGTGATCCTAATTCTTTTATGTTGGGACATGAGGAGTGAGGGTGTCCTTATGTAAAAGGGTTTGTACAAGATTGGACCACAAAATCGGTCACTCTTACTTTATAACGTTTTTTACTGTTTAAGACTGACTATTTCAAAGCGATGACCTAGGTAACTTGACTTTAATCCTGAGCAAACTATGAACTTCTATTTGTTCGAGATTATCCTTTGATCTGCAAATGGTGAGAGTAGACCAACGTCTTTGCTCAATAAACCTCCCATTTTGGGGATAAGACCAGATGAATAGCTAGGGACATAGGGTGCAAAACGAAATTCACTCCTACCCGATTAGGGTTGGTAGAGAGGTTGTTCCCTTTAAGGCTGATTCTGGGTCTTGACCAAGAGACCTCACCCTTTCATTGGCTCGAGAGCGATTTGATTTGTTGAGAGTGGCCAGATTTCTAACTCAACATGCCTACCTTTTGAGGACTTGTCTGATTTGGGAGTTACACAAGATGAAATTCACTCCTTCCCCGAAGCAGAGGTGAGTAGATAGATTGCTCCCTTAAGGGCTGATTTCAGGGTTTGAACATACTGGTCACAACTTCTCTTTGGAAGAGAGGACTCAATCATAGTAGGACTATGACTTATGTCCATTAGAGAGATCAGTGGTACTTAAGGAGTTAGATGTAACTACAGGGGCATAACGGTTATTGGTTTAGCTGTACTTACGAGCGATCTGTGAAGGATTATCGCGCGGTTGATTGGTTGATATGGACACATAATATATCTATAGTAAGGATTATCGCGCTTCAAGCTACAAGTCCATAAGGTCCCCTTGGTAGCCCAATGGATTCAAGTTGATGATCAGTTCTTGGTGTTGATTTGAAATGTTCAAATTGACAAGAAGTAATTCGATTATATATGATATAATCGGTGTGATGTATGAGATACATTGAGTGGAGGATTAATGTAAATGAGATTTACATTAAGTATCATGAAATAGAAAAAGAGCTATGGTTTATATGTTTCATGAGATGAAATATTAAAACTATAGGTTATAAATATAGTATGGTAAGTTGGTTATCATGTATATTTATAATTGTATTAGTTATTGGATAATTGTCTCTTTTTCTCTAATAGCAAATTGAGTGGGAGGTTATTGGTAGTTTCATGGTAACTATGAGATAAAAGAAAAAATGTTTTCCTAAATTTAGTGGTTGAATTGTGAGTTTCTATTCTCGGAAAGTTCTCATTTAGGGTACTTGGAAACTATTTTACTAAAACTAAAATTGGTGTTAAAATGTGGTATTGCATAGACTCATTAAGTTTGTTCGTTTTTCATAACCATAACTATGGCTATAGCCACATTAGCTTTATTAAGCGCCAACAAACTGACTGGAAAAAACTACGTTAGTTGGAAGCACACGATCACAACCATTTTAATCATTGATGAATTACGGTTCATCTTTATAGAGGAATGTCCTCCTATTCCACCTTAAAATGCCACTTGAAACGTTCGGGAGGCCTATGAGCATTGGACACGGGCGAACGAAAAGGCCCGAGCTTACATCTTGGCTAGTCTTAACGACGTTTTGGCAAAGAAACATGAGCCTATGGTCTCAACGCATGAGATCATAGAGTCACTGCGGGGGATGTTTCGACAACCGTCTGGATAGCTCAAGCACGAAGCTCTCAAATGCATCATTAACTCCAAAATAGAGGAAGGCACCTCTATTCGTGAACATGTGCAAAATATGATGGTCCACTTCAATGTAGCGGAGATGAATTGGTCATAGATCGATGAAGGCAGCCAGGTTAGCATAATTCGGCATTCATTGCGGGATAGCTTCCTGCACTTTGCTAGTAATACATACTGAACAAAGTGAACTATACCCTTACAACACTCTTCAACGAGTTGCAGACATTCCAATCTTTACTGAAAAGTAAGGAGAAGAAGGTAGGTGAGGAAAATGTTGCTTCATCTTCAAAGAAGTTCCATAAGGATTCGACCTCAGGAATAAAGTCTGCACCTTCTACTTCTAACACTTTCAAGTGGAAGAAGAATAAGGTTGGTAAGGGGAAGGGGAAGGGGAAGGAGCCTGTTAACCCACAGCCTGTGTGCGAATCTTGCCTTGAGGGTAAGATGACTAAACAACCTTTTACTGGAAAAGGTTTTAGAGCCAAAGAGCCTCTTGAGTTGGTACATTCTAACCGTTTGTGGTCCTATGAATGTGCGAGCCCGAGGTGGCTATGAGTATTTTATCAGTTTTACTAATGATTACTCAGGTACGGGTATGTTTATCTTTTGCAACGGAAGTCTGAATCCTTTGAAAAGTTCAAAGAGTTCAAGATTGAAGTTGAAAACGCATTGGATAAACGGATTAAAAACACTTCGATCAGATCGAGGTGGAGAGTTTCTGGACTCCGCATTCCAAGACTATTTGATGGAACATGGAATCGTTTCCCAACCCTCAATGCCAGATACACCTCAGCAGAATGGTGTAACAGAGAGGAGAAATAGAACCTTGTTAGACATGGTTCGTTCGATGATGAGTTACGCTTCCATACCGGACTCGTTTTAGGGTTTCAACTATGAAGAGACTTTCTCGCCTGTTGTCATATTAAAGTCAATCTGCATCCTCATGTCCATTGCAGCTTATTATATTATGAGATCTGGAAAATGGACGTCAAGACGGCCTATCTAAATGGCAATATGGAGGAGACCATTTATATGGTGCAGCTTGAGGGATTCATAGCCCAAGGTCAAAAGCAAAACATTTGCAAACTGAATCGGTCCATTTATGGACTAAAACAGGCGTCTCGATCTTGGAACATATGATTTAATGTTGCAATCAAGTCGTATGGCTTTGACCAAAACATTGATGAACCTTGTGCCTACAAAAAGATCATTAACGCTTCAGTAGTCTTCTTAGTGTTATATGTAGAAGATATCCTACTCATTGGAAATGATGTAGGTCTACTAACTGTAATTAAGAACTGGATAGCGACCCAATTCCAAATGAAATATTTAGGAGAGGCTCAGATTGTTTTAGAGATCCAGATTTTTCGGAATCATAAGAAAAAAGTGCTAACAATGTCTCAGGCATCGTACATTGACAAGATATTGCTCAAGTACTCGATGCAGGACTCCAAGAGGGGCCTACTACCGTTCAGGGATGAAGTCACTTTGTCTAAGAAAATGTGTCCTAAGACGCCTCAAGAGGTTGAGGAGATGAGACGGGTCCCATATACGTCTGTCGTTGGCAGTTTGATATACGCAATGCTCTGTACTTATCCAGACATCTGCTACACTGTGGGCATAGTTAGTAGGTATCAGTCTAACCCAAGCCAGGGTCACTGGACCATAGTGAAGAACATCCTCAAGTATCTTCGAAGAACGACGGACTACATGCTCATGTATGGTTCTAGGGATTTAATCCTTACAGGATACACGGATTCTGACTTTCAGACTGATAAGGACTCTCGTAAGTCCACATCAGGGTCAGTCTTCACTCTTAACGAAGGAGCTGTAGTCTGGCGAAGCACTAAGCAGGGGTGCATCGCATTGACCTGGTTAATTATATATGATATAAATTGGCTAAAATGTATGAGAATACATTATTTTGGAGGAAATTAGATATAAATATGATTTATATCAAGTAAAGGAAAAAT
>NC_052350.1:18553118-18736904 GCF_009727055.1 Benincasa hispida | reverse complement strand
GCGGAGACGATCCGAAGAGTACCCACTATGGGGAAGGCAGATGTAAGCTAGGATAGCGGCTTGCAGATCCTCGAACTGAAATAGAGACTCTTTCGAAAGAAGAGAAAGAAGAAAGAAACCCAGAAAAAGAAAACGGAGGGATAGGCGAGAAGGAGAAAGAGGGAGAAGAGGGGAAGAGGAATAAGCAGCATACGCTAGGATACTGATGACCTGTCCTCATGAGAAAGAAAGTGGAGAGAGTCGGACGATCGCAACGCAGCGAATGCTTGTGCTTCGACACAGCTACAGAGCATGAAGAACTCCTTCGTTAGAGAGAGGAGTGAAAACGACTGAGACTCCTATGATGGACTAATACGAGAAGTCCTTAATCAGTTTCTGAAATCAGAATCGCGTGTATCCTGTAAGGATTAAATCCTAGACAAATACATGAGCATGTAGTCCGTCGTTCTTCGAAAAGATATTGAGGAATGTTCTTGATCACATATAGAGGGATATACGAAGTTGAAACCACTGGGCTGGTAGAAAGATACCATGAGATACTAAACTAATGCCACACAGTAGTAAGCAGAAGAATGTTTTTGCTAGGAATTAGATGAACAAGAATTATAGAAGCATAGTAAATGGGTATATACACTCAACGAAAAAGAAGAGTATATGGGACACCGTCTCAATCCAATCCGAGTGCAAAAACAACTCTTAGAGGAAGCCGTTTAGGAAACATTTTCTTAAAGACAAAGTGAAATCATTATGAGAATAAGATCCCCTGAAAACGGTAAGTAGAGAAACCTGAAGGACTTCGATGCGATGAACGTTGGAGATGGGGGCGGTGGAGAAGGGGGAGAAAATGGAGAGGAGATGAAGAGAGAAAAGGAGAAAGAGCGGAAAGAGAGAGAAAGAGAGGAGGGGCAAGAGAGGAGGAAGGGAAGGAGGGACAGAAGAGAAGGAGGAGAAGGAGAGGTACTATAGTAGATATATGATATCAAACTATAGGATATAAATATGATATGATTATATTTATTAAATAAAATAATTGATTAATTATTTAATAATTAACCAATTAATTCACGTATGAACGTGGGGAACGTGGAGCCGCGAGGGTTAAGGTAACCGGCGGGTTGAAGTATGAAAAGGGTTTTCATTTTGAGAATCAATTTTTTTTCGTGCCATTTCGATATCCTGTGCCACAAAAGAAACCGTGAAAGATCGATCGCCGAGAGCCTATACGATAGATTCTCTTTCGTCTAAACGATCGTCTAGTTCACGCGTTCCCTAAACGATCATATACCACTTTCCTAAACGATCATCCAATTTTTCCTAGACGATCATGTAGTTTTACTATACGATAAGCGTCCCTGCTATACGATAGAAGAGTTCTTCTCGTGCGTGCTTGTCGTCTACACGATACCCTTTCCTCCGTCCTCTACCAAACTCACCAGAGCCCACACTTTGGGTTTTTGACACCGAGGATACCTGGGTTTCCCTGGTGGTGGCGTTGTCACCGAATCCTTGTTTGTGTACGTTCAGATCGTGCAGTAACAGTTGACAGACTCGCCAGATGCTGGTAGATCGATGGAGTTTTTCCGCTATTGTGGGTTCACATAAGCGAAGATCGTCTTCCTCTGGTATGAACCCTTTCTCTACGTTTTATCGTATTCTGAGCATGCTGTTATTGAGTTTAATATGCATACTGTTAGTATAGAATGTATATCGTTTAGGTTTCGGTCACTGTGGAATTGAAGCGATCTAAGCCCGCTCATAGAACTCTCGTTTTGAGATCCTTCATAATGGACTTTTAAGCGAGTTAGAGAAAAGTTCTTTACCGTTATACGAATCTTACCTTGAGGGCAAGATGACTAAAAGACCTTTTATTGGAATATGTTATCGAGCCAAAAAGCCTCTAGAGTTAGTGCATTCTGACCTTTGTAGTCTATGAATGTGCAAGCCAAGGGAGGATATGAGTACTTCATCAGTTTTACTGATGATTACTCTCGATATGGGTATGTTTATTTGATGCAACGAAAGTCTGAATCCTTTGAAAAGTTTAGGGAGTTCAAGGCTGAAGTTGAAAACGCATTGGATAGATGGATTAAAACACTTTTATTGGATCAGGGTGGAAAGTTTTTGGATTCGGGGTTCCAGAACTATTTGATAGAACATGGAATCGTTTCCCAACTCTCAGCGCCAGGTACACCTTAGCAGAATGGTGTAGCGGAGAGGAGAAACAGAACCTTGTTAGATATGGTTCGGTCGATGATGAGTTACGCTTCCTTACCAGACTTCTTTTAGGGTTTTGCAGTGGAGACTGCAATGTATATCCTTAATTGTGTTCCTTCCAAGAATGTTGCGAGAACACCTTTGAAGTTGTGGAACAGACGTAAAGCTAGTTTGTGTCACTTTCGCATATGGGTTGCCCAGCACATGTGCTTGAGGCTAATCCAAAGAAATTGGAACCATGGTCGAGGTTGTGCCTCTTTGTAGGCTACCCCAATTGTATACTAGGGGGTTACTTTTATGATCCCACGAAAAACAGAGTGTTTATGTCGACGAACGCTGCCTTCCTAGAGAAGGATCATGTCAAGGAGCACAGTCCACGTAGTAAGATCGTATTGCGTGAACTTTCCAACGAAACTGCTGAAACTTCAACAAGAGTTATTGAAGGGTCTGCTCCATCAGCAAGAGTTGTTGATGGTAGTTCATCTGGTAGGTCAGCTTCACCTCAAGAGTTGAGGGAACCTCGACGTAGTGGGATAGTTGCGAACCCACTTGTTCGCTATATGGGTTTCATGGAAATCCATGAATCTCGAGATGAAGTCGATGTACTTCAACTCAATATGGGATCTTGTAGATCAACCTGATGAGGTAAAACCTATAGGTTGTAAATGGATCTACAAGAGGAAACGGGGTGCCGATGGGAAGGTGTCGATGGAAACCCAGGTGGAGGGAGTCGACTATGAGGAGACTTTCTCCCCGATTGTCGTATTGAAGTCTATCTGCATCCTCCTGTCTATTGTCGCATTTTATGACTATGAGATATGGAAAATGGACGTCAAAACTGTCTTTCTGAATGGTAATCTTGATGAGACCATTTATATGGTGCAGTCCGAGGGATTCGTAGCCCAAGGTCAAGAGTAAAAGGTTTGCAAACTGAATCGGTCCATTTATGGACTGAAACAGGCGTCTCGATCTTGAACATTCGATTTGATACTGCGATCAAATCGTACGGCTTTGATAAAAACGTTGATGAGCCTTGTGTCGACAAGAAAATCATCAACAGTTCAGTAGTTTTTCTAATGTTGTATGTAGACGATATCCTACTCATTGGGAATGATGTAGGACTACTGGCTACAGTTAATAACTAGCTATCGACCCAATTCCAAATGAAAGATTTAGGAGAGGCTCAGTTTGTTCTTGGTATTCAGATCTTTCTAATTGAAAGAACAGAGTGCTAACGTTGTCTCAGGCATCGTACATTGACAAGATGTTGCTCAAGTACTCGATGCAGAACTCCAAAAGGGGCCTACTACCTTTCAGGCATGGAGTTACATTGTCTAAAGAAATGTGTCCTAAGACGCCTCAAGAGGTTAAGGAGATGAGACAGGTCCCATATGCATCTGTCGTTGGTAGTTTGATGTATGTGATGCTCTATACGAGACCAGACATCTGCTATGTTGTGGAGATAGTTAGTAGGTATCAGTCTAATCCAGGACAGGGTCACTGGACTGCAGTCAAGAACATCCTCAAGTATCTTCAGAGAACGAGGGGCTACATGCTCATGTATGGAACTAAGGATTTGATACTTACTGGATACACGGACTCTGACTTTCAGACTGATAAGGATTCTCGGAAATCCACTTCAGGGTCATTGTTCACTCTTAATGAAGAAGCAGTAGTGTGGCAAAGCACTAAGCAGGTGTACATCGCTGACTCCACGATGGAGGCCAACTATGTAGCAGCTTGTGAAGCTGCTAAGGAGGTCATTTGGCTAAGATTCCTGACTGATTTGGAAGTTGTTCCAAACATGTCTAGGCCCATCACTCTCTATTATATAATAGTGATGCTATGGAAAACTCCAGGGAGCCCAAGAGTCACAAGCGTGACAAATATATAAAGCAGAATTATCATCTCATCCGCAAGATAGTGCATCGAGGGGACGTAATAGTCACAAAAATCGCTTCAGAGCATAACGTTGCAAGGCTCTCATGGCCACAGTTTTTGTATTAGGCCTTAGTGCCCTAGTTTATTGTTTTGTACACCCCACTCTCTTTAGGACAAGTGGGAGATTGTTGAGGATGATGCCCTAAACTCTCGTTGGGTCCTATAGTTTGTAAACATTGTATTGAACAAACGTTTGTGATGTAATAATATATGATACTTTCTTCACTATTGTCTATGAAACATGGGATGTTTTAATTTCTTTACCACAAACCAATAAACTTAGATCCCTGGTTTTCGTTGTAACTTAAGCATGTATTTGGATACATTCAGGTAGATCATGCCTTAAGTAATAACCAAAATGGTCTGTAGTATATGGATATAGAAGGGAAAACTTATCCTTGTGACACTACGAATGCGGCCCGCTTTATAGAAGAGTTACAAGTGTTGTGACTTGCTACAGATGATCTGATCCTGATCATTCATGTGGAGACATGCAAGTGAGATGTCCTATACAAAGGAGTTCGTATGAGTTTGTATAAGACCAGACCACGAAGAGTTTGTATAAGACCTGACCACGAAGTGCTAATGTCTCATTATATAACACCGTTCATGACAAAGACTTCACTTCACTAGGATGACCATAGGTAACATGACCTTAATCCTGAGTGAGTTGGGAACTCTTGCCTTTGAGGGCGGTCCTTTGATTTGCATCAGTGCGAGTGGCTAGATCATTGAATCAAACCTACCACTTTGAAGATTCGTCTTATTGAAGAGCTGGGAACTCAGCTACACTAGATGGATTCACCCATTCCCCAAAGCAGGGGTAAGTAGATAGATTGCTTCCTTAAGGGCTAATTCTAGGGCTTGAACGATGTGATGTCACATACCTTCTCATGGCCCGAGAGATGTCCACACATAATAGGACTATGTTGTATTGTTCATTAGAGGGATCAGTGGTATTTAAGAAGTTAGATATAACTATAGGGGCAAAACGATAAATTTGTCCAGCTATACTTATGAGCATTTGTGAAGAGTTATCGTACTGTTGATTGGTTATATCCGTTGGACACAGAAATATATATGTGGTGAGAAGAGTGCAGCTGTCAGTCATTAGTGGAGTGCCTAGCAATTAACAGATGATGGATCTCGTGGCTAAAGAGTTTAGTCAGCTATTCGCGTACTATTGGAGCTTCAAGCAACAGGTTCATAAGGCCCCCCTAGTAGCTCAATTGATTCAAGTTGAGAATTAGTTTTTGGGTCAGTTTGAAGTGTTCAAATTAGCAAGAGGGAGTTTGATTATATATGATATGATTAAACTAGTCGATTATATATGATATAGTTGATATGATGTATGAGATACATTAATTGGGGGAAAAGAATATAAATATGATTTATATCTAGTAGAGGAGAAAAAGACTATGGTTTATATGTTGCATATGATGTGATATTAAAACTATAGGTTATAAATATAATATGATAAGTTAGTTATTATTATTATTTATAATTAAATAATTATGAGATAATTATTTGTGATTTTCTCCATAACTGTGTGTGAAAGTGGGAGGTTGTATTCAGTTTTCATAACTGAAAGGATAAAATGAAAATAGTTTTCAATTTTGCAAAGAATCGGTTAATCGCTTCACAAAGTTGTACACTGCCCATCGTATAGTTAACGATAGCCTACACGATAGCTCAAGTTTTCCCAAACGATCATGTACACGGACAATCAACCTAAACGATCGTATAGCTTTTACTAAATGATCGCACACGAGAGCGAGATTACCTAAACGATCGTCTAAATGATCATACTCGATTACCTAAACGATTGTACACCTTTTCTAAACGATCAAGCACCCGTCTATACGATAGACACAAAATCTCTCACACTTTCTTGGTCGTTGAATACGATCATGCTTTCCTCCTTCCCTCTACCAAATCCAATGGAGCCCATACCTTCTGGATTCTCACTCCAAGAATACCAAGGTCACTGAGTGGTGATGTCCTTCTTGCTACTTGTTCGTGTAGAAGACCGTTCGGTGGTGAGCGACAACAAGATTTGGTAGACGATTAGCTTGGCGTTGCAGCGACAGCGAGAGGTGATGTTCCTTGACGAGACTGAGAGAAAGACAGAAGAAAGGCTCTTCAAAGGTGAGTCTTTCAGTTCTTTTATTTAATTAGTTTTCAAAGCATGTCATAATTTGTTCTGAAATGCATAACTTATATGTATGTTTGTGAATGTGGTATTTTTGTCACAATAAATTTGGAATGATCTTGCTTCCGCTCATAGGTACTCTTTGATAAGAGTTCGTTCAACAGTTTTTTGATGTTGTGAGTTTCCTCCTTGTTTTGAAAAAGGCTAGCAAATTGTTTGTTATAACGATTAAAGCAATAGTAAGCAATGTGTTCAAGCTTACCACGGACTTGACATGGGGCGATCACCTCTACCATTTTGTTCCACCACCTCGTTGAGATTGAGGAAATTGAGAGCGACTGTTATACCCATTGTTCTGTCGTTGGTTATTGTTGGGAGAACCTCATCCCCTACCGGCCATATTAATATAAGCAGCATTGTTGTTGAATGTGACACTGGTTTTGTGAGTATTCTGTAGCTCCATCCTTTTTCCATAACTTAGTAATTCTAACTAAGCGCCATACCATAAGATTCCATTCTGAGATTGAATCATACTACGACAAGGTTTTATTCCTCATCCATTCACAATAAAACTTGAGAAATAAGGACTCTCTCAAGTACAGGGTTCCCTGCTTAAGCCAAATTTTCTGCATTCAACTTCATGACACGCAAATATTCAGAATTTTAAGTGAGCCTTTACGAGTTTTCTAGAATACCTAGCGTATATAGTCCTCTTCTACTTGAAAGTAACTTCCAAACAGTTGTTGAACGGCTAACCAGAGATCTTTTGCATTTTTATGCCCCATAACTTGAATCGCAACTTTAGGTGTCATTAAGTTGTACAGCCAACCAAGTAACAGTTGATCTATGGTTAGCCAATTCTCATATTGTGGGTTGATTGCAGGTGGAGCAGCCATTACCGTCGAGCTAGATGCTCCCTCTAGATCGGATTGAACATTTTCACCTATCAAAGCTTCAACAGAGGTGACACTTTGGATGAATCTCGGTGGAGCTAGTTGCTCATCGGTTAAATGACCTTTAAACCTTTAAGTCTGTAACTTTTCAAGATTGGAAGAGCCAAATTTTTCCATAAAAGGAAATTTCCACGAACCAACTTTATTGTGGTGATTTGATTTAGCAATTGGTTAAGAGGAGGGCTACTAAAGGTAGGGGTCGATTAGGCCATGGTAGGATTGCTAGATGAAGAGGTGTTTGTCATAAGAAGACTCTGATACCAAGAAAGAAATTGAAAAACAATCTGAGCAAATTTTTAGAGATTATATTTCATACATTTTACAGAGGGTGGAGCTCCCCTTTTATACAGAGGTCAACCCTTTCTAGGGTTTCAAATGAATAATAATATTTGTAATTTTGTAAATAATAAAATAACAAGTGTACACATTCTATTGGTGATTCTATAACTGTAGTCAGAATTTGTTATTCCTTGTGGGTGCGACGTGGCTTCATCAGGGACCTTTGATTTTTTTTTCTTCTTTGGCTAAATGTACCGTTTTAGCCTTTTCCTTAACACTCATGCGGTGAACCAGTAGATCCAAGCACAAATGGCGTTAGTACCAATGGTCGATGACACCGCGTATTAGATGTAAAAACACATGACGGTGCATTGAGGTATTGTCGATGAAGCTAAAAAGCATAGGAGAGAGAGAGAGAGAAAGAGATCGAAAGAATGGAGGCAACCGGTAGCAGTAACCCAGACCATGGCAGAATAAGCAACGTTTGACGGTTAAACGAGACGGCGGACTAGAGAGAACTCCGGCGGACGACTAGGTGAACGGACGAAGATGGGTTCGACTGTGGTCTGTGTGTGGTCGGCGTTGAGAGCCTTCACGAAGAAGGAGAAGATGAAAACTTAGGAAGAAAAAATCTACACACACTTACCAAATATGTTAATACTAAAAACCTTTTTCTTTCTCCTTATAGAAAAACATAAATAAAACTCTTAAATCCAAATCCTATTTAGATTTCACTCATACATATATGCATAAATTCATATTGCTTCCCAAAATTTCAATTTCTCAAACCTCCACCAAAATAAATTCAAACTCCAAAACAAATTATCCAACTTTCCTTAAATTAAATTCAAATTTCCAAATCTTTACAAATATCACTTAAACTAATTATCTTATCTCATAAATTGATTTTAGCCTCAAATTATTAAAATAACACACAAATAATTCAAGATAGTTAACTTAAAATTACGTAAAATTTCAGGATGTCACAATCTTGCTTCCGAGAACTACCTTAGTTAACATAACTGCACTATTCTTGTCAGTGTGGACTTTCTTCATATTCAATCTCTTCTCTTCATTGCATCTCATAACCAATGATATCTAATATTAATGTGTTTAGTACGAGTATGATACATTGGATTCTTGCTCAAATCCATAACACTTTGTCTATCACAAAATAAAACATACTCACCTTGCTTCAAACTCAACTCTTGAAGGAACCTTTTAAGTCATAACATCTCCTTGCTTGATTCCACTACTGCAATATACTCTTGCCTCAGTTGTGGACAATGCTACGCATTTTTGTAGCTTGGAATGCCATGAGATGGCTCTCCCTAAAAATATAAATACATAACCTAAGGTAGACTTTTTGTTATCAAGATCATCTGCCATGTTTGCATCAGTATAGACTTCAAGCATGGATTTGTCACCTCCATAACATAAACTCAATTTGGAGGTGTCCCACAAGTATCTGAAGATCTACTTCACTGCTTCTCAGTGAGCCTTACCTAAGTTGATAGAGAATGACTCATTAGACTGACTGCATATGTAATATCATGTCAAATACACACTATAGCATACATCAAAGAACCAACAGCAAAAGAGTAAGGAATGGATGACATAACTTCTTTCTCTTTCTCTATTGTCGGGCAAGCTCTCTTACTTAGCTTAAATGAGTTGCTAGTGGTGTACTAGTAGGCTTAGCATGCTTCATATTGAACCTTTCCAACAACCGTTCAATATACTTCTCCTGGGATAACTATAATTTCAAAGCTTTCCTATCGCGAGTAATCTCCATATCTAAGATTTGCTTTGCAAGACCCAAATCTTTCATGTCAAATGACTTGGACAAGTCTTTCTTAAAATTTTGAATCATACTTATATCTTGTCCAACTATCAACATATCATCTACATATAAAAGAAAAATGATGAAGTTGATTGTAGAGAACTTTCTAAAATATACACAAGAATCGGCTGTAGTTCGTTTATAATCATTGTTTATCATAAACAAATCAAATTTCTTGTACCACTGTCTTAGTGCCTGTCTAAGCCCATAAAGACTCTTCTTCAACTTTCAAACAAGTTTATCTTTACATTTTTCTTCAAATCTTTCATGTTGCTCCATGTAGATCAAGTTTCTCTATCTCAAGATCAAGACTTGTTGCTAATCCCAACACTGTTCTGATATATGTTATTTTGATCACTGGAGAGAAGATCTCATCAAAGTCACTGTCTTTTTTCTGGTTGTATCCCTTAACCACTAATCTGGCTTTGTATCTCACTATCTTCTCACCATCTTTCTTGTACTTGAAAAGCCATCCATTTTTCAATATTTTCTTGCCCTTTGGAGGCTTCATTAGCTCATAAGTTCCATTCTTTTCCAGGGAATTTATCTCCTCCTTTATTGCATCGAGCCACTGGTCTTTTTCATCATGAGACAAAACCTCTTGATAGTTCTCTGGCTCTCCATTTTCACTAACTAGAATGAAGTCTAAGCTTGGATACCTTGTTGAAGGTTTACGCACTCTTGTGGGCTTTCGAACCTGAGTATCCTCCAATTGGGGAATAGATTGCTCCCCCTACTCATTAACTTCTCCATGAATCACTTCCTCATGTGCATCTTCTTCATGAATTTTTTCATCAGATGAAGACTTATCAAGATCATCATCATCAACATGATCTGGTATATTACCATCAGGTTGTATCTCATTAACACCATCATGTACATCATCAACATTCTCATTTGTCAGCTAAACAATAGAAGGAGTAGAAGTTGAATCATTAGTAGTATCAAAACACAACTTTGAAGTAGAAGTGTATCTTGTACTAAGAAGATTTGCATCTTTCTCGTGCTCAAAGAATACTACATCTCTGCTTTGCATTACCTTTTCCTTTTCTGGATCGTAGAGCCTATAACTATACTCTTAATCCCGATATCCAACAAAGACACATGGATTGGTCTTCGAATCAAGCTTTGATCTATATTCCTTAATCTCGAACACTAGGCTTTTTGTCTTCAACATATACATACAAGTTCTTCGAGTAGCATCATCAATAAAAGTAACAAAATATTTATTGTCACTAAGTGAATCCACCTCAATAAGCCCACAAATATCAATATCTTAACCCCAATTTTTCTTGTCTTCTGGTGGACTTCCCAAAAAGAAAATTTTATGTTGCTTACCTGTCAAACAATGATCACAAGGATCAAGAGAAAATGTTTTATCAACAGGGATAAGAGATTTACCTATCAGCAATTTAATCTCCTTATCACTCATATGCCCTAGTCTTCGATGTCACAAATTTGGAGAATTCTTTTCTTCTACTACATTCAACTTAGAAGAACATATGCTCATGTTTGTTTTATACAAAGAGTAACATAACTCACCTTGAGAAACTATTATTGAACTCTTAGACAATTTCTACTTACCATCACAAAAGATAAGTCGAAATCCTTCTTGATCAAGGACATTTGCAGGCAACAAGTTAAGGCGTAAATTAGGAATATGGCGCACATTCTTTAATGTAAGCATGCACCCAACACTTGTCTTCACATGAATATCACATAAGTTAACTATGCTAGCAGAGCTTTCGTTTTCCATCTTCACACTACCAAAATCACAAGATTGATAGTTCATGAAATACTTTCTTTTGGGACCACAATGGTATGAAGCACGTGAATCTACCACTCACTCTATGTTTGAACTCTTTATATGATGACATTGTTGCACAAATCAAGGTGAACATTATCACTCTGAGAAATAATTGTTGTAGTATTTTTGCCATCTTCATTTTTTTACGAATCTTGCTTCTTACTGTATTCATTTTTCCAACGATAGAAAAAAAATATGGTCAAGCTTGTTACAGTAGTGACATGTCCTAATCTCTTTGTTTCTAGACTTAGACCTCTCTTTTAAGTTACCATGGTTTTTAGGTTCCTTACTTTTGTTTCTTCCATGATTCTTAGCAACAAGAGCATGTGAATTATCAACTCTCATATCTTTTCTTCTTATCTCTTCATTGAACATGTTGTATTTAATAACATTCAAAGACAAAACACCTTCTGGAACAGAGTTACTAATGGTCACAACCAAGGTTTTCCAACTATCCGACAAAGAACTCAACAAGAAAAAAGCCTGCAATTCATCATCAAATTCAATCTTCACAGTAGTCAGCTTATTAATAATATCCCGAATATTTTGTTTTAGTCATTTTAAATGTATAAATTTGTTTCATATTTCCAATAAATATTTAAAAAGATTCTTTTTTTTTATTATTAATTTGGAGCCAATTAACTTACACAAAAACAACTTTTGTTACAACAATGTGATTGACTAATTTTATTACAAACAAAACTTGAGCAACATATCTTGATGGAGATTGTTTCCTTAGATGTTGATATGTATAGTATATATTTGCTAGTATGTCTTCCTATCCCCAGCGATATGTCTAGCAACATGTCAAGGACATTATCTAGGACATTGTCATGTGATCGACAGCAAATTCTGTATAATATTTTTTTTCCTTCTCTATCGACAAGATTCTGTTGATTTCGTGGGTTGCTATTTTTTTCTTGCGGAGAAGATTTATTCTTTCTTTGAAGATCTTCTAAAAGCAAGCAATTCATATATTATGGTTTCATTCAATTTTAAGGTTAGCCTCCTTATTAGAAAAATGTGTAAGAATTTGGAACTTAGGAATTCTCTAAGCCTTAACCTTAATATACCGTGATTAAAAAGCTTTATCCTTTCCAATTGGGGGGGCTTGTTTCAGTTGTCAATGAGGTGTGATGCATTGTTATGAGTGTGGAGTTTTTTATATTGTCTTGAGGGGAGATCAGTCTGTTGGAAATGTCCTAAAACTCGCAGTTTGTGTTAAACATTCTATTTATCAATAATAATAAGTTGTTGATTTTGCATTCTATTATGAAAAACCAATAAACATATCCATGGCTAGTATGAATACTTTGACTTGATGTGCTGACATAAACAGGATCAATATAACAGTATATAGCATAAATGGTCTAATAAGTATATGGATGAAATTGGATATCTCATCCTGGTAACACTATTCAATGCAGCCCACTTTGTAGTTGTTACAAAGAGTTTTAAAGTGCTACAAACGATGTGATCCACAGATCGTTCATGTTGAGACATGTGAGTAAGGGCATCCTATGCAATGAGTTTGCATATAGACTAGACCATAAAATAGTCACTTTTCTTTATAATGACCATTTACTGTTAAAACTGACTATTTCATTTATTAAGTAACCTAGATTAACTCAATCTTAATCATAAGCTAGCTATGAACTCCTATTTGTTCGGGATTATCCATTGATCTGCAAACGGTGAGAGTGGTCCAACAGCACTACTCAATAAGCCTCCCATTTTGGGGATAGGACCGGATGAATAGCTGGGAACATAGCCCTGCAAGATGAAATTCACTCCTACCCATTTTAGAGTTAGTAGATAGGTTGTTCCCTTAAGTACTAATTCCAGGTCTTAAACAATCAGGGCCTCATCTTCTCATGATAGAGAAAGGATTGATTCATAAGTATTATGAATCAAATTGTTCATTAGAGGCCCAATGGAAACTTAAAGAACGAGATGTATTTACATGGGTAAAATGGTAATCTTGACCCAGCTGTGATTAAGAACGAGCTGTGAATGATCGACTTACTGATCATGGTTATATCGAGTGAACATAATATATCTACAGTGAGGGGAGTTCAACTATGGGCTTTAGTGGAGTGACCCATTAGTTAACGAATGAGGGTTAATTCGGTATAAAGAGTTTAGCCAATTAATCTTAGATCGTTGGAGCCAATAATCTATAGGTCCACGAGGTCTCCCTACTAGCTCGTAAATGGATTAGCTTTAGAGTAGCATGACGATAACTTGTAGAAATACAAGTTATTTATGCCACCGTATCTAGATATTGCGGCCAAAAGTTAGTAAATATGCATCGATTGTATGAAGATTAGCTTAGAATTACAATAATTATAAATGATCGCAATTACACCCACTAATGCCATAAAGATGGAAGAAAAGCCGAGTTTTACTCTGTTTTGAAGGAAACCAAGTCACTACTTGCGCTCAAGGCTCAGGAGAAACTGATCAACGCATTTCTGTCACATTACCCCTGTCAATCAACAATGAAGAAACGATTACCGCAATGACGGTGCAATGCGACAATCGATCTAGAGCTAACTTTCAACCGCATGCGGTAATAAAAACAACACCATATGCAAATCCACGATCGAAAGATGCAACTGAGCAATGCAAAAGCGGAGGATTGAAACACATGTACAACTAACGGTTGTGCAGAATTGACAGTCTAATTACATAACAGAAGGAATAATATCCCTCCATCTTCGGAATTACCATAACCATCAGTGGGGACCACAAGGCTGGAGTCAAAGACCTGCACCTATAAATACCCCATAGATTTCATNTTTATGTAAAAAAATAATTTAATATTTGATATTAAATTAATTAGAATTATTTAAATGATTATTTATTAATTTTATTAGAAAATTAATTTTATAAAAATTAATAATATTTTTTCAGTTTTAAAATCAAATTTGATTTATTGAAATCATTTGATAAAAATAGGAAAATTTGAAAATACACAAAATAGAAAAAACGGTTTTTCCATTACCATCTTTAACTTGCTCACACAAGTACCACTTACATTGGCTTCATTTACTCCAAGCATGAGTTGCATCTCATGCAATAACCTTTTTTACATGTTCACCTGCAATAAATAAAGAAGATTGGAGTGAATTTGAGGCATGCATTCAAAAAGATTTTAGAGAAAATTTCATGTTGAAGAAAGAGTTCTTCAAACAAACTGGTGCAGTGAGCTTCTCCCTTGTTTTCTGTTGGTTCAAGTTGTTCTTGTGTCCCACAACTCGTTCTAAAGCTCCAAGAGGATAGTGGGGAAGATCTTGAGGTGGTTCACGGTAAGTTTTGGAGAAGATAACTGTTGAGGAACAAGATCTTGAAGAGTTCTACAAAGGTATGACCACAAACCCTCTTGTATTAGATGAGTATGCTTTAGTTTCTGCCAAAATTAATGAATTAGAATGTTTATTGATCTTTGTTACTTCTGATGCATGCTAATATACTCTTACACAGTCAAAACTTAGGAAAAGCTTGCTTTTGAAGGTGTGAAGGTGAAGAGATGTCACCCTTAGGGAAAGCATAAGTATATTGTATTGAGGGGATCTCATATATAGTTCGTATAGGCATTTATGTAGAAATGAAGGGGAGCTCAAACTTATGGGAGCATAAGTTGAAATTAAAGAACAAGTTGTACATAAGTCACTAAAGAGGGAGTTTATTAAATAAGTACTTTGTCATAGTAGTTAAACTTTTTATATAGTGAAATTTCTATCCATCAAACACATAACCCCTCAAACGTAGGCGATATTGTATCAAACTAGGTTTTTAATATCTGTGTCTCACTAACTCTGTTGTTATTATTTGATCTTAAGTTATTATGTTTTGTCAATAATCATGTTATAGAATCGTGTGTGACATCTATACTTTGTGTTAAATTCAGTTTATTTATTTTTCAAAGATATATATGGGTAAATTAAAATTTTAATAACTTTGACATTTTTGTCTCATGAATCCTTAAAATTTTAATTTTATTTCAAATAGTTTTGTAAATTAAAAAGTGTTGATATGCCAATGACCAAATTACAAAAATTTGAAAGTGCACTTAAGTTTAAGTACTTATCAAATGCTTTCAAAACTCCTTAACCATGAAATTGGAAGTTCATAGAAATAATATATAGTTTTTAAAGTTCATAGGTCAACTATATAAACAAACAAACTAATAGTTTGGCTAAATTTTTAAGGTAAATATTAATCTATACCCTTAAACTTTAGAGATTGTTTTACTTAATATCCTGAACTAATAATTGTATCAATTTAAACATTGAATTTTCGTAAGTGCTTCAATTTACACTTTCTTCCTAATTTTGTTCCACAAATATTGTGTTAAACTTATAATTTGAGCCGATTAAACTCCTAAATTTTTATCAGTCAATCAATTTAACCTTACATTTCTACATTTGAAAATCATCAATGCATAGTTTTCAAACACATGTACATGTCTTCAAAAGTTGATTTTACAAAATGGATGATTAGATTAAATGATGGACAATACATAAAGGAACAACTAAAAGTCTAAATTAATCCATTCATGAAAGTTTGGGGGTTCCAAAATGTTGATAAACACACATCACATTTGTGGGACAATGTTCTATCACTAGCGATCCTTTGGTCTACAAAATCTGATCTATTTTGTAATTATGATGCATCTACTATTACATTAAACTAGAAGGCTTTCCTCTAGCATCCTTTATTGCTTCTTTTGTTCAAGCTTTGTTATTGCTCTCTGATTTACATATACTCTTATCCTTTTGAATGAATGCATCTATCTGGTCTTGGGGTATGATGAGAGTGCTAAGGTCATGTCAACCTACTTGAGATGGTTTGATGCATCTACGGATCTTAGTTTGGTGCATCTACGGATCTCACCTCTCTAGTTATTTGTTCAAAAAATAAAAGTTTTACACGTGATTTTTCCAAACGGAAAGTAATATATAGAAGTGTAAATGGATACACTTACAAAAATTTAGTGTTTAAATTGATACAATTATTAGTTCGGGATTTAAATTGATACAACCTAAAGTGTAGAAATATATATCGATATTTTTCATCCATTCTTAATTTAACCATTATTTCTCATTTTTCCCGAGTCTAATGAAATTTAACCCCAAGCTAAATGCAAGGGGTATTTAAAAGATTTATTAAAAGATTAAAGACTAAATTAGAAGATTTTAAAATACCAGAATTAAAATGGACGTAGGCCTAAGTCCACCTAAAAAGTATTACTTTCATAGTATTATTTTTGTTAGGTTTTTAAGACCAAAAAAATAATAATAAATAAAAAAACTAAAACTAAAACCACGATCTCAAATATCTATCTCGAACCTACACTCTAATTTTTTATTTTTTCTGTTAAAAAAAATAAAACTATAATGGATTGCTTGATTTTATTGAACTAACCCACAAATATTTACATAGAAACTAAAAAAACCCGAGCGATCAATATTTTTTTTTCTTTTTTAGAGAAAAAAAAAAGGTCGAGAAAAATTGACCATATAATATCAAACAGCAAACATCTGCCTATGCTGATTGAAGTTGAAAGCTAATAATAATAAAGACCCAAAATTTATTTTCTAAGAAAATTGATTTTATTCTCAAAATTTCTTCTTTTGTTTGGCACTGCCGATGCCTCCAAAAAGGGACCCACTGCCATACTTTTCCTTTCCAATAGAAGCTTGACACGTGTCTCCATCTTCTTCAACCTCATCCTCTTCCCACTCCTCTGTTTGTAAAGATTGCTGGTAATATCGAAACGCCACAAATAGCATAAATGCTGCAACAATAAAACTACTTAATAATTATTTTCAAAAGTTTAAAAAAAAAAACATTTGTTATGAAATCAACTATCAAGTAGTAAACACTAAAAAAATTAGCATAGAGATTTACATAATTTATTAACAATATGTTAGTTACGTCCATGAAAAAGGACATTCTAACGAGTCGTCAATATAAACGTATCTTAATCGACGTAAAGACATGTACTCTTAAGAACATAGTTTAGTGGATAATGCATTAATTATGATGTGAAACGTCAATTTTCAACCCTAATAATGGTTGATGTAAAATAATAATAATTTTGAGTTGTTGAATTCGAAAGGAGTGAGAAATAATTACCAGCCCAAACACGAGCGACTACTGAGGACAAGTTCCATACAAGTACGAAGATTGCCACAGCTACTCCCTTCTTATGAGAACATGACTCCCATGCATCACGAAACCGTCGAACCCAAAATTTTGCTGCAATGGCCCAATTAAAATGTTAATTGCGTTGAGGAATTGTAATTGGGCCCAAGGTCCATCAAGGCCCAATGTTGCTGGGTGGGTGGGTTAAACTAGATCTTGTGACTTTTGGACCGGTCGGCCCAAAGCTTGGAGCCCACCTTGATAGCGTGCCGTGGGCTTATGGATCCACAATAGAAGATGAGCTTTAATATATTGTATTAATTAAAAAAAAAAAACATTTTTAGTGAAGTTAAGTTTGTTTTGTAGATCAATAGTTTTTTTTAGTGGATAATCAAACATCTATCTAACCATGAAATCAATGGTATAAACTATATATTAGTATAATAAACCATTTATCAACCAAAATGAAAGTAAAAGTTCTTGCAACCATGTAAATAAAATAATAGTCTAAACGAGAAAATGGTTGTTTAAGGGGGGGAAAAAAAAGTTGAAAGATATTTTTTTGGTTTCTAGGTTTTGGGTCTTGTTTTTATTTGGTCTCTACATTTCAAAATTATTACATATCTTGTTCTTAAGTTTTGAGTTTGATTTCAATTTAGTCCCCAAGTTTCAAAATGTTACAATTTTATTTATGCAGTTTGTGTTTTGTTTCAATTTGCACTAGGTTTCGAGATTTATATTTTCAACTTCGATTTTTTTACTGAACCTTCATTTTCAATATGTGTTAATGTATATTAATTAATTTATAAGAGTTATAATTAATTATGTTTCACTATCTTTTCATCATTATTAAAATGAATTTTATAATTTGAGTTCATAATTATTGAAAATTAATTAATAGACATTAACGTCAAATAAGAATATTTAATAAAAATCGAAGTTAAAAGCGTAAATCTTTGAAACTTAAGGATGAAAATGAAATGAACCTTAAGGATAAAATTATAATATTTTGAAACATAGGAACTAAATTAAAATCAAATTCAAAACTTTAATAAAAACATAAAACCTTTGAAATTTAATTATCAAATAGAAATTAAGTTCTAAAACCTAGAAAAGAAAAGGTTTTTTTTTTATCCAAAAGAAAAAGAAAAAAAAAATGTTGAATAATTTGGGAAAGGAGAAGAGTGGGGCAGGGAGAAAGAAAAGTACGAAAAAGGTGTTGAAGAGTGACATTGGGAACATAACTCAACGGTATCGTGAAAGGGACAAAAGTGACATTTTAGTATACATAAATAAATGTACCGTAAGCAGCCAGGTGCGAGGAATACGAAGAGCAGACTTTAGGTACAGTAAATACTCCAAAAAATCCTACACACACAAATTTAATTCACATAAATTAAAATGCTAAAGGACTTTATTATATTAGTATACATAAATAAATAAATATGCTCTACCTTATTTATCAAGTTTCATTTGTTTAGTAAACTAAAATATCGTTAAAGTATGAATTTCATTACTAGAATTTAGTTGTTATAATTTATAATTAGAATTTAGTTCATCTAAGTTTAATATTCAAAATGAATTTCTAGTAGAGACTATTTATGAGGATTCTAATTCCTATTAAACCATGGAGAGTATTCATTAGATTTTATCAAATTAAGGATTAAATTTCAATTTTTTCCCCAAAATGTAGAAAGTTTGTAATTTAACTTCAAGATATTATATTTTAGACTAAAAGAGGAAGAGCTCAAATTTGTATGTTAGAAAAAGAAGTTAAACTACAAATTTAATCAACCTTCCACATTTTTAAGGTTCATGAATCTAAAAATAAAATGGATATAATAAATAAATTAATTTTCAAAAAGAAAAAAAGAAAAAAGAAAATAGAAAATTAATGAATTGGAGGTTAAAAAGATGGAAGAAAGTTGAATTGTTTATATTGAGATGTGAAATGAAGGGAAATTAATGTAAAATATAATTCTCACCCCATTTGGCGACTTTCCAGACGGTTATGGAGCTGCCACATCTAGCCAAGGCAAATAGCAGTACAGCCAGCTGCATCATTGCAAATAAATCAACCATTATTTCTGTACCTTCTTCAATTTTTTTTCAATATATATATATATATATATATATATATATATTTCCCCCCTATATTTTGGGTGTAATTTTTATTTAGTCCATGGATTTTCAAACGTCATATATTTGATTCTTAAGTTTTTAATTTTATTTTAATTTAATCCATAAGTTTCAAAATGTTATAATTTTACCCTTGAGATTTGAGTTTTGTTTCGATTTGGTCCCTAAATTTCAAGATTTTACATTTTTAATCACGATTTTTCATTAAATATTCATTTTCCATCGTTGACGTCAATATTTATTAATTCTTTAAAAATAGTTATGAAGTGAAATTATTAATTTTAAAAATAGTGAAACTTAATTAATTATAATTCCTTTAGTAATTTTTAATTTATTAGCATAAATTAATACTAAAGATGGAAAAATGAGTATTTAGTGAATAATCAAAGTTAAAAGTGTGAATCTTTAAATATAGGGACCAAATTGAAACAAAACCTAAATATCAAAGGTAAAATTGTAACATTTTGAAACTTATATACTAAATTGAAATCAAACTCAAAACAAAGACTAAGGCCCCGTTTGATAACCATTTTATTTTTTGTTTTTGTGTTTGAAAAATAAGCATATGAATACACTACTTTCATCTCAAAATTTCTTCCTTTATTATCTAATTTTCACAATGTTTAAAAAACCAAGTCAAATTTTGAAAACTGAAAAAAAAAATAACTTTTAAAACCTTGTTTTTATTTTTGAAATTTGACTAAGAATTCAACAATTGTATTTTAAGAAAAATGCAAATCATTATAAGAAATATGGATGAAATAAGCATAATTTTAAAAAACAAAAACAAAAAACCAAATGATTACCAGAAGGGACTAAATGTGTAACATTTTTAAACATAGGGACTAAATAGAAATTACATCCAAAATCTAAGGATCAGAAAGCTATTTTCCCTATACATACAACCCTAAATTTTAGATTTAATTTTTATATGGTCCCTTTCAAAAAGTAACACTTTTTAATCTTTAAATTTTGAATTTGGTTTCAATTTAGTCCCTAAATTTTAAGATGTTACAATTTTACTTTTGAGATTTGAGTTGTGTTTAATTGGGTTCTAAATTTCAAGATATATTTGCACATTTAACTTTTTTTTTTCTTTTCTAAATATTCACTCAATTATTAATGGCAACGTCTATTATTGGTGTTATTATCTATTAATTAATTTAAAATTATTATGAAGTAAAATTTTAAATTTATTTTAATAGTGATAAAAAAAATAGAGAAACATAATTAATTATAATGTTTAGTTTTTTAATTAATTAAAAGATATTAATATTAATACTAAAGAAAAAATCTTGAAATTTAAAAAAATGATAAAATGGTAATATTTTGAAAAACTAAATTGAAATCAAAACGGATGGTGTAAACCTGTGAACAAGATGGAAAAAACCAAACAAAAACATAGGGACAAAAATGTATTTTTACCTTACAATAATTAAATTTATTATTATAGACAAGAGCAAAATCCTACCTTCATTGTAGTTGCAGGATCTCCACAAAACAGAGCTCTGAGTTTTAATAAGAACTCATTGAAATAAGGGAGTACCAATTTAAGAACCCAAATTGCTTCTTCTTCTCCAATCACATGCCTTACATTGTCCATATCAATGGCTCCCCTGAAATTTTGTGATTCCCATTAACAAACAAACAAGTACAGACAAAAAACTCTCACATTCTTCTTCTTCTTCTTCTTCATCTTCTTCTTCTCTTAATTCACTCACAACTCACAACCGATTCTCATGAAAACATTAATCAAATTACCTGCAAATAATGGATCTATACAAGAACGTGGCAGCAAGATAGAAGAGTCCCACATATGACACCACAGAAATAAAGCTGCAGAAAACAGAGTACTTTAGATTTCATTTTTTCATGGAAATTTGGGTTTGATTATGAATTTTTCAGAGCTACCCAGATGGGATTTTTTATGTTTCTCACCTGATGTTGATGTCCTCAGTATAGGAAGATGATATTATAATAAAAGATCCAATCCCAAAAACGAAAGCAGATCTCGATACTTCCTTCCACATTACTAAGTCCACTGACCAAAAAGTAAAAACAATTGGGTTGAGAAATCTTTAAGATCCAAGAGATGAAGAAAAAGAAGAAGAGGATCGTGAATTCAATGTACCTAAGTTTTGCAATTTGTTGCTTTTTTCTTGGAAGCTGTGATATTCGTTTGAAGCTGACAATTACAGAACAGAATGTTCAAGAACAAGAATTGCTTTAATGGAAGAATAATGGATTTTACTTACTGAAAGTGGATTTAGTGGAAACTGGAACTGGTTTTTCGTAGATTTGGTGGAATTTCTTCACCTCATTCACGGCTTTTTTGGGTTCTGGTAAATTGATCTCCTTGATATCGAAGCTTTCCTTCTCAATTTCAATGTCTTCTTCTTCTTCTTCTTCTTCTTCTTCCTCCTCTGTTTCCTCCTCTTCATTGGCTTCATTTTCATCTTGAACATCACTGTCATTGATCGAAACTTTTTGACTCGAAACGGTTGAAATATGGCAGACTCCAAATTCTTTACAAGATGTCTCAATCTCAACTTGGGGTTTCTCAATTTCCTTAACAGATCCATGGATTCCCTTCTCGACTTCATCCAAATCCTTATTTGATTCTGATTCTGGATTTTGAAGATGCTCTGAATTTTTCCCATTTCTTCCACCGACAACAACAATAGCTTTAGCATTTTCATCGACGATCGTTTTAATGGAATCTGATTTCACCTTCCTGAGTTGAATTGGGGTTTTTTCATTTCTCTCAACCAATTCAGATTTTGACTTCCTTAGCTGATTTGGGCTTCTCTCAATTTCTTCAGATCTCATCTTCCTGAGCTGAATTGGGCTCTTCCCTTTTCCAATCTGAATTAGGGATTTTTCAGATCCCTCCAAACCAATTCTCTTGGACATTGCTCTTGTTACAGCTCTACCTTCTTTATTACTTCCATTTTCTCCATTGAAAACCTTAATCCCACCTTTGACTTCATCCATCTTCATTCTGCTCTCCCAAACAGACCCTGAAACCACAGTACTACTACTAACCCCTGCTTTTCTTCTACCCAAATCCATCTTTCCTTTTATTCCCCAACCCCTTTTTTTCTCTCTTTCTAGTAATTACAGATTGACATTGATGGATATGAAGCTTTAAGATGAAGAAATGGCGGTTGGTGGGGAGGACATTGGGATACCTTTGAAAAGCAGAGTAAAAGCAGAGTGAGAGAGAAAGAGGGGGAAGAAGATTGAGTTTCAATCCAAGAGAGAGATGGGTTCCTCTTTATCCTTTTTTTTTTTTTTTTTTTTTCTGCTTTTTCTTTTCTGATTTATAAAGAAAAGAAAAAGAAAGGCAAGGGAGGAGGGGTTGTGGGGTTGAAATGATTAGGGTGTGTTTAGGATGATGGGTGTTGGGTATTTTTATTTTATTAAAAAGTAAGTGTGTAAGGATCTTCAAAAGCACTGTTTTCCAAAGCCATTACAGCTACTGCATGTTAAACTGTAGAAATGAACATGGGTTTGAAAGAGAGAGAGAGAGAGAGAGATGGAAACAATGGCTTTCTCTTCTGTTCTCTTCATTTTGTCTTCTGTAACAAATGGCAGATGAAAGTTTGGTGCTTTTTTAAGTAGTAGTCCCAAATTCCAGTGTCTTTTTTTTGCTTGCTTGCTTTAGAAACCTACTGGGAAAGGAAGGAGACTAGAATTTCTATGGTTATCGTTACCATGGAAACAAAATCAATTAGCAAAGAAGAAAGAATAAGAATTAATCGACACACTGATTTACGTAAGTAGTATATTATTAGTGCAAAATATCTAATAATACAAGGGCGAATGAAATTAGAGGATTTATTTAGGACACTTCTCTAAATCTTAAGCCCAAGAATGTAAATAATGCTTAAATGATTACGAATTAGGTTTTGAAAACAACCTACGAGCGAGGTCCCGTACTTGTCATTTGGAGCATCATAACATCTATGTATGACATCTTATTGTTGATTCTTATGGTGGTGGTTATAGCTGGAGAAAGAGAGGAATTTTGGCAGAGCATTGTTTGACAATTGTGGCTCTGTTACATCAAACAAGTTTCAGTTGTTAGTATTGTGTCTATTGTTACACATTTTACTCCCAATTTTGGAATTTAGTTATGATATTAACCTACAATAACATGGCAACGTTTGAATCTTAATTTTCATAGATTATTCTAATGAACTTTTACTAGTTTTGAAAAGTTTCATCATCATTTCAAAAAATAGAGATATTTTTTAGGGATAATTACAAATATAACAATTAAACGTAAAGTAGTAATAAATATAACACATTGCAAAATAATTTGCAAATATAACAAAATTAGCTCTCAAAACCATTACCAATAGAGTCTATCACTAATAAGAATCTTTCCACGATAGAGTCTATCATTGATAGATTTTACTTTATTTACAATTCTTTAAAAATGTTGTTATACACTTAATTATTAACTATAAAAGTGTCACCAATTACAATTATCTTTTCTTTTTTTTTTTTGCAAATGTATTGTAATTAAAGTGTGAGGTGAAGAATCAAACATTTGACCTCGAAGTCGATAATAATGTTTATGTTAGTTGAACCTTATTCTAATTACCTGACTAAGTCGTAAAAGTAGTTTTTTTTTTTTTTTTTTTTGTGATTTAAGGCTCCAATTTTTAAGAATATAGTAAGACACAAAATGTGAGTTAAAATCGTTGAATCTAATCATCAATGAGTGGGGATATTTTTCTTTAAAAAAAAGGAACAAAAATAATTGAGATTGAAAAGAAAGCCCCAATAAATATAATAAACGCCGTAGTTTGAAAGGAAGAAATCAAAATTTCCAAGAAACGAGCAGCGTAGTACAGAAGAAAATGCCAAACGGTGAAAATTAATTGCACCAAAATCTACGTTTGTAATCCTATGCTCATTCTAGTTTATTCCTTTTTTTTAAGCAACAATTTCACGTAGACAAATAACAATTTCACGTAGAATAAACGGTGTAGTTTATTTTAGGTTATAGAAAATAAAAGGGACAAATAACAAAAACCACGTTTTAAATATGACCGTAGTTACAATTACACTCTTAAACTTTTACTTTTAAAAATTAAAACCTCAAACTTATATTAATGTTAAGATTAGGTTAAATTGGACCTTGATACAATTATATAAGTTTGAGGGTTGAATTTTATCAATCGTGGGTTCAATTTCTACAATTATTATAAGTTCGAGGGTCCAATTTTAACACTTGTAAAAGTCTAAGGGTCCAATTTTTACAATAGAAAATTTGATAGTGTAATTACAGCTAACACCATACTTTACGGTTGGTTTTTACAATTTGTCTTATTAAAAAACGAAAAATAAAAATAAAAAGATAAAATTGTTTACCAAAGGTATGAGAGGTTTCATGTAAGTACACATGTTGTAGTACTAGAATGTGGTTTCATTTATTAAAAAGATATATATATATATAAATGGAATGTAGTTTCAAAATCCAGTTTTTGCTTTAAAAAATTTCAGACTAAAATGATAGGATATTATAGACTTTTTCACTTTCTTAATTAATAAATTAGAATAAATATATCATATTTTTAAACTATCCAGGTTAAAATATGGGGATGGTACATGTATTTTGGAATTTAATCCATGTATTTTTAAAGTTCAATTTTTTTTTTTCATATATATTTAATAAATCTTAAATTTGATCTCTCAAAGTCAAATTTTATCAAAATTGATTCAGATCGAACAATAATTTTCATCGAATGTGGGATTTTTTTTTTTCAAAATTTATGGTGAATAAATAGTAAAATATTTTGAAGAAATCAATAAACTAATAATAATGACTAAAATTATTAAAAATACAAGAATTATAATTCAACATTTAAAATTACAGTGATTGAAATTGAATAAATATCAAACCAAAATGATATTTTTTATATTTTTGACATTTTTAATTTTTTTAATTTGAACTTGGAAAGTATAAATTCTTATCCTAACCTTTCAATTTTATCGAATTTCAAATTTTCATTAGTGTTGCAATATTTACTTAGACTGGGATAAAGGCTACAATACAAAATGTAAGTTTCTTATGGAATTAATGAAACTCCAAGAAAAATTAGTGAGCAAATTTAGTCAAATTCATATTTGAACAGACATAAAAAAAATTACAATACATGTTTAACCTTACGTTTCTATAACGATGAAATTGAAACTTTAGATTTTATCCATTTTAGTCATGGTACTTTTACAATGTTCATTTTGATCCCTATAATTTTAATTTGGGTTCATTTTGGTCTCTCAACTTTCAAAATGTTCATTTGATCCTTATGCTTTAACTCGGGTTCATTTTCTTTCAAGAAATGACTATTTTGACCTCTTAAAATTGAAATATAAATGAGAATGATGAGACCAAAATGGTCACTTTTTTAGAGTACACGGATCAAAATGAACTAAAGTTAAGAGTACAAAGACCAAAATAAATTAGAATTGAAAGTATATGATCCAAAATAGTATTTAAATCGAGATTTATTGTTAAAGTTTAAGGTTGTTTTCAAATATAGAAAAATAAGTCAACTTATTTATAAATAAAGTAACATGCTATTGTCTATCAATAATAGACAAATGATAGACCATCAATAATATTTTACTATATTTACAAATATTTCTAATAATTTTGTCACAAATAGTTTAATACACGACAAATTCAAGGATAAAAGAAGCAAACAAAGACCTAAATTTTCAGTACAAGCAAAAGACAATTTTGTTCAAAACTCTTGGACAAATTTTTATACTGGAGACTTAAACAAGACGTAAGCATATTCTAATAGAATTCAAATAAGATATTCATATCAAACACATTCGATAATTGACACCCTTTTCCCATTTAAAAAATAAAATTAAAAAAAAACATCGATGAATAAAGTTAGAGCTACTGTATTAAATTGATGCGATTAATTAAATAGGGAGGGTTTAATTTATCTGGGAAGGGTGTCAGATAATGAATATATTACGTTTGTTAAATATCGAAATTAATTTTAAAGTTTGAAAGTTTAATTTTAATATTTATATAAATTTGAGGATTCAATTTTTATAATCGAAAGTTTGAAGATATATTTACAATTAATAAAGTATGATTTTTTTACCATTTTCTATTCTTAAATTTTAAAACATAATAGACTTAATTGAAACCTTTTAAAAAGTAGAATCACAATGCTAATGTGAAGCAAAGAAGAAGCACATACTGAAAAAGGAAACCTATGGTCGCATTATTTCTGCAGAGAATTTTTAGATTGAGGCTGTGTTTAAAAGTAATTTTAAAACCATCTAAAATCACTCTAAAACATATTTTTAGTCATTAAAAATTAATTTAATATTAAATTTTACATTTTTAAATGTAGTTTTTATACCATCAAATTTATTTTTGAATAATTAAAATATGTTTCATAGTAATTTTAACTAGAGATATCCATTTAGGAGAGGAATGGGGGAAAGAATGGGGAAAAAATTATTCACAAATTAAATGGGGACAGGGATGGGGAGCCGCCGCCCCGTTCTCTGTCCCTGCCCGTCAAGATTTATTATTATATTTAGTATTTATTATTTATTATAATAACTTGATGTTATGTTATTTATTTTTATTATATAAATATTATATTTAACTTTCAAGATTATTGTTTAATGGTCAAAATAATGAATATGTTTGAATTTGCGTTTTAAAAAAAATATATGTTTGAATTCTAATAAATTTAGATTATATATGTGAATAATTAGATAGATAACTATTTTCTTCAACTTGAAAAATCTGAGCTTTAAATTCTAATTGCCCATGCGAAACTGATAATATAAAAGTTAATCATTTGATTAAAACTTTTCCATAATAATGATTTACGTTAATTAATTTTTTTATATAAAAAAAATCAACGGAAAAAAATTCTCCACAAAGAACTCAATCTCCGCGAATTTTATGTGGAATCCAAGCCCCAATTCCCGTAAGGAATTTGACGGGAACAAGGAATGAAATGGGGAGTGAAGAAGCTGTCTCCAACCCCACCCCGCCCATGGACATCTTTAATTTTAACCATTTCAGAATCATTTCCATACATGCCTTAATAGCTCTATTGAAGACCAAAATACATGGAAATGAATTTGGTTAAATATCACTTTTAATCACTAAACTTTAATGAAACTAACAATTTAGTCACTACGACTTTCAAATACGTAACTGTTGAACGAGAAATTTTGGACTAATCACAAGTCACCACGTCGTTTGCTAAATTATCGACGAATTTCTAAATCATTGACTTTGGGTCCAATTAGAAGTTGGCACATGTCTCGAATTGTGACAAGTTTCGATGACGTCACGCGGATGAATCAATGAGATTAAATTGGTCTAATTTGATATTACTATTTGGGCTTAAAGTCCAAACTACAAAAAATGTTGAATTGGACCTAAATTCCAGATCATGCCCAAAACCAATTAATTGGGCTCAAGGGTCAGGCTCATGAACCAACCAAGCCCACAAAACCCACATGAGAACTCTATAAATAGAGAAGTTCTCTTTATTTGTAAGGGCAACATTTTCTACACTCAGAAGACCCAGAGAGAATTCGACTCCCAAGACTCCTGAAGTTGCACTCCTATAAGGCAGACCTTTGAAGATACAAATAGACTTCTATTTCAAGCTTTCAAGTCAGCTTAGACCTTTGAAGATACAAATACTCTTCCAAGATTTCTACTTCAAGCTTCCAAAACTCTTGAAGCTGCACTCCTATAAGGCAGAAGATTTTGAAGACACAAATACTCTTCCAAGACTTCTACTTCAAACTTACACTCTTATAAGGCAGAAGACCTTTGAAGACACAAATACTCTTCTAAGAAGACTTCTACTTCAAGCTTCCAAGACTTCTACTTCAAGAACGTTCGGTGCTTTCCTTCTCCAAGTCAAAGCATATTCATCCAACTGAGAGAGAATCGGATGATCAAATATTAGAGATCAAACCACATCACATCAAATCAACTCCAACATCAACACCAACTCAAGAACTCCACGAAACACGTTTCTCCGGAAACCTCGTGCGAACAATAACAATATAGTGCTCGAATTTTGAAAAGTAACAATTTAATATACGTACTTTCCAATTTGTTACAATTTAGTTTTTATCATGAAAAATATTATCAAAACTTAATGGAATTTTGTACATATGTAGATCAACAATAAACTGAGCGAAAAACAATTTTTTTTTATAAACTCTAAAGATTAAGTCATTATATATAACAAAGTTGACACTTAATTTTGAAGACCTTTTTCAAAATAAAGATAAAATTGTTATAAATTTTAAAGTACATTGAGTAAATAATTACTTATCCAAGAACTAAATCGTTACCATCTAAAATTTAAATACTTATTACTTCTACCAAAATTTAGGAAGGAATCCCAGGAGAGGCATCGGGGGGCAGCGAGGGGACAGAGGCCTTCACTTTTAGGGCTGAACATGTGCCTCCAAATGGAAATCACTTCAATTATAATACCCTTCTAATTTCTACTTCTATCTACCACTCAAAATTTGTCCATTTCATCCCCCACCGACACACTCATAGCCCCTAATCTCAATTACATTTTTTTTTTTTTTTTTTTTTTTTTTTTTTTTTTTTTTAGCATGGGGCTACAACAAACACGAGAAAAGTTATCAACAAATTTATGGGGTAAGTGATCAATCTTAGATTTTGAGATTGATAATGCAAGTTCATGTCAATTGAGTTAGTTAATGAAATTTCAAGGATAATTCACTCTATTTTATATATTGTTGTTAGGTAGATGAATCGGTAAGATTATTCTTTTGCATACATTAGTTTTTCTAAGTGTTTTAGTTACTTATAATTCGTTGTCAAGTTATTTAGAGTTTTTTTTAATCCTTTTTAATTTAGTGGCTTTTTACTTTATTAGTTGCAACTACTTTTCATCCGTTAACTTTGAGGCACTTTCTTTACCATAGTATGGAGTATTTTATTGGTAGAATTGTATGTGATTTATTGGTTGGTACAAAGATAATCGGTAATTTTAATTCTAACGAGACTTTAATTGTAACTCTTATGGATGAATATGAAAGTTCTTTATCCATCTAAATTAAAGAGTAATTCTTAATTTTGAAAGTTCATCAAAATCTACTTTCTAAATTTAATTAACTTTTTTATACTTTATTTTTAGAGTTCAATAAAGATAGGAGCATTTAAACCTCCAAAAAAGACATAAGAAAAATTTTGACCAAGTAAGCTCAATATAACTTTTTGCTATACCTAAGTTATCTCCAGAGAGGAGAGACCTTAGAAAGATAAATTAGTGAAGTCTTGGAGGAGTTTATGAGAGAAGTAAAGTTTATTAAATAATAATGAAGAAGCAATAATGGAAGATCGAAGTGTGAGATCATATAAAATAAAATAATCAAAGAAAAAAATTCAAGTGCCGAAAGATTCTCATCAATATTTTTGAGATTGGAGCAAAGTTCAGAGGTGGATGCAATTGGCCAAACAGTCAACCATCAATTAAAATTTTCATACGTTTGAAGATGGGATAATAGGTGCAGATTAGGTGTAACTAAAATTTCTCTCTTTTGGAATTGGATATAAATTGGGATCGTGATCTCAACCTCCCATAAAGTCTAAACTCTAATGAAAAATGTGCCCAACGGCTATTGTTTATAGTCAAAACATTCAGTGACGGAATAAAAAATAAATAAAAAGATACTTCCACACACTTGCTAGTAATATTAGTCGAAGTATGTTGGCATCCCAATTAATTGTCGAATCATAATTTGTGCATGATAAAATAAAATTCAAATGAATTAAGTATAGTATGTATTTTGGATGAGAAACATGAAATATATACTATGTATTAAAAAGAGAAATTTGAATAACTCTACGTCTTGAGAAAATTATATTTGTATTATTTAAAAAATGATCCAAACCTACGACTTGAGTGCAACAAAAAATTGAAAAATTGAACCAAGTCAATTCACTTGTTCGGTTCGCTTTTTTTAGTATAAATATTGAACATCTTTGTTTGCATTTGGAGAAAAACAAAAAAATACTGGCTCAAATCTATCTTTGGTAGAAAAAAATCAATAAAAAACCTACTCAAACTAAGGATATAAAAATATAGTCTTAAAAATAAACTCTAACCCTAAGACTCTTTTCGTATTTTAATTATTATGGGTATGTATGTATGTTATTTAGAAAAATGACAATAAAAGAAATAAAAATGACCAATTTTAAATATATAAATATAAGAAAAAGAACGAAATAGGTCCAATTTCAATATGGAAAAAAAAAAAAAAAAAAAAAAAAAGGCCTAATTCAAAACAAAAGAGAGAGAAATAAGAAAATGCCCAAAACCAAACAATAAATTGAACTGAACAAAAAAAATAATTCATTGATTTTGTTCCTAATAGGATATCTGTTTGGTTACCTTTTTTATAAAATCGATCAATTCGATTTAGTTTTTAATTGACCCCAAAACTACAAAAGCCAAATCGACTTTTGCCCCTACTACAACTTATTAAATAATAAGATTAGTATGTAATTATTTATGTAAATGTTGAGATATTAACCATGTAATGATTTTAAAAATCAAATAGACCTTTTATTTATTTGAGAATGAAGGAATCAACAAAAAGAACATAAAGCTTTGAAGTATCTTTGCCAATTTCGTCCATTCTAATTATAATCCCAATATATACCCTTAAGATTTAGAGATGGCTAAATTTTCAGAACATTTTTATCTGAACGAGCAAGAGATTAACTTATTTAGTAATATGGTAAATTATACAAATTAGGGAAAAATTAACATTAAACAGTAAATACTCATGAATCACTTTTTCTAAAAGTTGATGTTAATTTTTCCAAAAGTTATTTTCAAAATTAAATAATCGAAAATTAACAGAAACACACCCTTAACCATGACGGAATTCGAAATGAGAAACCGATTGGAAAATTTTAATCCACACTACCTGATTTCGCATTCGAAAGTATGGAAGAAAAACGGAATCAGTATCTTCTTAGGTCGGGGGGATAGCATTTCATTTTCTTGGGGGGAAAAATAAGAAATCTCTAAAGAATATGTTGAATCGAAGTTCAATAGAATGTTACCTCATGAAGATATTGAATCGAAATTTAATCGAAATCTCTAAAGAATATATTGAATCGAAATTTAATAGAGAGAGGAAGATATAAATTCGGGAGGTGGATAGGTAAAAGGAAACAGAGTTGAGAATGTTACCTCATGAAGATAAATTAAAACTTTTCATTCTGAAGCATGTCGTCTCACTCATCTTGGGAAAAACAAAAACAGTAAAAAGAAATCCTTCATGAGTTTATAAGCAACTGAAATGACCAACCACATAAAATAAAGTTAAATGCATTATTAAAAGGGCAATTGGGAAATCTTCTAATGTAACAATCCATTTTCCACCACCTTCCTTATAAACATATTCACAAAGACACAAGAAATTCCCAAACACATATAATTACTCCACCAACAATAGTAATCAACTTTCAATTCCGCTTACCAATTGGAACAAAAATGTAGTAAATATGAAGGAATCAGGCATACCTCAAGGCTCATTCCATGCTAAAACTTTGGCTCTTCAGAAGAAATTCTGAGCTTGTGCAGAGAAAGGAATCAAGATGTAGTCATTCGAAAGCCTACAGTACTGGCAGAACTACACAAAAACGATGATTGTTTAGTAGATATCAATAATTTTTTCAGTGAATGACAAAATAAGGAAAGGTTGAATGGATGGTTTTGGATATTCCGAAAATAAAGGTCATGTAAACAGTATATTCATCCTATGAATAGTTCATATAACTTTCCTTGGAACTCGGACACAATCGCAATCTATAGAACAGATCCTGTTCAAGTATGTTCAAGTAAGGTCATAATAGTTCATATAACTTCCCAAGATAGAAGGGAAATAACATGCTAGATAGTTCAAGCCCCATAGCTGCCATAACAATAAAAGGTGGTTTATAACCTAAACTTTATCTATAATATCAAAATTCTACCCCATTGTATTCCAATCAAAAGAGTGAAAAGCTCATTTGCTATGTACTATGTCCCCTATCAAAACCATTTACAAAATCAGAGACTAGATAGATAGTCCTCCAAAAGGGAAAACATCAGAGAATTACTAGTTCTCGCTAGGGTTTAAGTGGCTGTTTGAATCAGGTTGTGAGAGGGAAATGTTCAATGGAACCAAGCTCGACGAATAAGGAATCGCTGAAGGATCGACATAGGGGTTTGGACCCAAACTGCTAACGTTACAGACTTCCACCACCTTACCTGTTTCGATGTGGTAGAAATAGATGGTTGAATACACCCTCATCAATAAAACCTCATCTTTAAATGCCAAGGGATCCATCCATGGATCCATACCTGCAATCTGTTTCTGTTGTATGTTCTTGTATAACTTGAAAAACATCTTTGGATTCTCTTCCTCAATCACTTGGAGCTGTTTTGAATGTTTGTGCGTCCATTTTGTCTCAAAATAGTCGTCCAGACGCCATACAATAATTCCATCTTCACAGATCATGATGAAATGCAGTAAGCCCTTAGATTCTCCAATGCAGGTTCCAGGGACGTTGATGAAAAATTCCAGGCCAGGAATTGGAGATGAAATCAACAGAGAGAGTTCTTTCTCTGTATCAAATGCAAGGATTTGATCCGTATCAGTAAGCCAATGTAAGAACCCTTTAGCATAAATGCCTTTGTTCTTGAGCAAATTGCCATTTGAATGGCAAATTTCATTTGCTTTCTTCCAGGTTCCTGTTTCTGAAGAGTATATTTCAAATGTGTAGTACATTTTCTCTTGCTCATTCTCCAACTGCTGAATTCTAACTATTTTGAAATTCGTTGAAGTGTTTACAGGGTCCAGTATGGGATCAAATACTAGAGCAAAGTTGCTGAACCTGTCCAACTGAGCCACTTCAAAACTCACCCATTTCTTAAACAAAGGATTGCAGACGTAGATTGTTGTAGGGTTTCGTTTAGGGAAGCAACTTCTACAACAAACCAAGCCATTACAGGATGCCAAAATAACAACATCCTCAGGCAGGAAACCAAAGACCATTTTCTGTACCTTAGATTCTGCATTTACTGGCATATAGCTGAATGTTTTTATATCGTCAAGGCATTTCTGGTATTTTTCCTGGAAGATGAAACCTGATAATGTCAATCCAGTCTTCTGTAACTGAGCCTGTACAAATAATCGGTCTGAAATAAGTTGATGCCACTCTTTAGAAACGAATCTCATGTCAAGAAGACTCTTCGTTGGCAACCGGGATAAAACATCAAAAGGAATATCTCCGGCATTCATGACCCTGAAATCACATTGACACTGAAAAAGAGTAATAGTAAGTCCGGTTTTGGATTGGCATGTGACGTTATTTGAATTCACACGAAGGCGTTAAATGAAGAATCAAATATTTGACGACCAATGGATCATTTTGTTCGTCAAATCAAATATCATCTACTAAAATGGAAATAGATAAGTAATGCTATCAGATAACATCAGATTTACCATCATATAACCAATAAATCAATTAAAAACTACAAATTAATCGGTAACACAAATTGTAAGTTTCTGTCTCCTACGATCGTATAGTTAAGAAAACTGTTGTCAATAAATGCTCAGAACTGAAAAAATTATTTTCTATAAGACAATCAGAGAGTTAATGGAAAAACCGAAAGCAAAAGCCTATGGTGGATTGGATAAAGCTATGAAGAACATCAAATATAAACGCATAAACTGTAAACCACATGAAATTTGATTTTCGAAATATTGAGTTTATTTAAGCTACTCTTTCAGTAAGAAATCATCCGTTCCTGCTTTTCCCTCTGTTTTCTTTTCATTCTCCCTTTTCAAACAGTTTTCCTGAACAGCCAAAAATGTTCAAAATGCTCGCGATGTTCACACTTAAATACGTCCGCTAATCCAAGTGTTTCTCTCCGACGCCATGAACAAAGAAGCAAAGATTAACAATGAAGCAATCTACAACATTAACTAGAAGTTCAAAACATCCAAAGTCAAAGAGGAAGTCCAGTTATCGTCTGCTAAATGCACGAAACTTCTCAAATAAGTCGATTCTCATACGCTATTCATGGAGCACCAAAAGAAGAAACCGTGAGGAAGAAGAAACAAGTAGAAAGCACAAAGTAGTGAAATGAAGCCTTTCGGAGAGCGCTTTCACCTGAATGCAGAACAGAGTGCGAGGAATCGAGATAGATATTGCAGATAAGCGAAGAATATGAAACGAAAATGTGCAGCGACGGAGAGGGCCTCAGCTCTGCAACTCTGCCATTGGAATGAAAGCAACGCAAATGCTCGAGCAGTTGCATTCGGTGACGTGGCTGAAAAGGAAGAAGAAGAAGCGACCGGGGTTTTATTTGCTGCCATCAGCGTGAGTGCATTTTAATTTTGAATATAGGTCTATATCACCCCCTTTAATTTTATCTATTAAACTCTTACAATTTTGGTTACAAATATTACTTACAAATGTGACATTGACTAAATATATTGGTTGATTTTCTTATCTAAAATCATTCTACATAATATTTCTTTTAATATTTCTTTTTCTTTATCTAAATTATTATGCATAATATTTCCTCTGAGACGTTTTCCTTTTTGGTGATTGTCGATATCATGAGATGATTATTTCGATCATTCCAATGTGCTATTTAAACCTAAGAAGTTCTCAAACTAGAGTTGTTGTACATATTATTTTGTGAGACGGTTTAGTGTGTTCAACCGATAACTTATTACATTAAATTTAAGATGAAGGTTCTGTACTTTGTTTGTGACGGCGTGTTCTCTACTTGCTCTTACCGTGAACAGTTCATAGCAACTAAGGTTGTTCAATCTTGGGGGAGCCTAAAACATTATTCATTGAGAAGGGAGTTCTCAAAACTTAGGGGGAGCCTAAGATCTCACATGAAGGAGTTCACAAACATAAGGAAATATATCATTGAGTGAAAGGGAGTGTCACGCACAAAGGGGGAGTCTGAGTGTTACAACACCAATATATACATATTTATGGAGAGTTTAAGTTTGAATGAGAGGGAGTCACTTATAGGAGAGCCTAGGTGGAAGTGTTAAGTTGGGCTTTACGTATGTCACTGGAATTTTTGTTATTTACATATAAGTAGAAAGTTGTAATTGCTTAACTTTTATATATCGGTGGATTATCTTTCTTGGGCACTATGCTCCTCAGACGTAAGTGGTTCATCACCGAACTGGGTTAACAATCCTTGTTTATTTATTCTTGATTTACTCTTTGTTGTTTTGTTGTAGTCTCTCTCTTTGCTAGGACATTGATGTGTTTTATGTGAGGAACCACATTCCAAAATTCCAATTTATTATAAATGAATCAACTAAATTCACTATTAGTATTTTTTTAAAAAAAAAAAAAAGTAAGTCTATGCATCAATTCTAATTGTTGTTGATTTTTTTTCATTTTTTTTAATAATCGATGAAGTGAAAGAATCGAACTTCTAATTTTGAGATTAATAGTACGAATTTTATGCAGATTGATTTGACATTTGAACAAGTCTTTATATATATAAGAATTGATGTAGGAACCATTTTTAAATATAATCTTAGCAAAAAGTCTAAGCTTAATTGAAACAATTATAAATTTTGTACAATATTTTTAAAGAAATTTGAAAGAAAATGTAGATTAATACACTTATAAAAATTAAAATTTTAAAGAGAAATTCTTATAAATAAAAAAAATCTAAAAAAACATTTACACAAATCCCCAATTAATTTAGTGTATGTAATATATTTTAAAAAAAAATTCCCAATTTAGTGTAGGTAATTCTTATAAATAACAATTGCTATAAAATGTAAACAATTTTAAATATTTTTTATATTTAAAAAATCTTCAATTTTAAATTGATATAATTATTAATTTAGAATTTTAATAAACATCATTTCAAAATTTAGTGTGTGTAATATATATAGACATACATATCAACCAAAGGGATATAATTTGATTTTTGTTCCTTTAATTTTTTATGTTTTTTTTTTTTCCTTTTGATATTTTGAGGGATGGAATTTAATCTTCTTTTTATCGCAACAAAATTTGCTTATTACCGCATGGTGGAATGCTTGTTTTTCTCTATTTTACAAATATTGATTAATGATGGGCATAGTTCTTCTTTTTAAGGGAATTGGGATAAGAAATCCCAACCACGGACATCTTCGCTTATATATTTGAAATGTTGTGCTCATTCTCTCTTTTTTTTTTAAAAAAAAAATTATACATATTTTTTAATAAAAAAATGAAAATTTAGATTTCTAGTAGACATAAACCTCAAATTTACATTCAATAGATCAATTAATTTCAAATTGAAAAAAAATTATTTAGAGACCTATTAAATACAAAATTAAAAGTTTAAAAATTTATTAGACATTTTTTAAAATTCAATGATGAAAGAGTTACAAACATCAAAGTTCGATGTCTAAATTTATAATTTAAATGGAAAAAATAATTTTATATTAATTTAAAAAATCCAAGCATATGTAAGATTTTCTTGGAAATAAAAGAATAACGATTTACTTTTTGCCGAAATTAGATAAATGACGCTGAATAATGGAAAATTAAAATGTTCCAATAGTTCGTCAAAATATTTTCTTTCTTTCTTTCTTTCTTTCATTTTTTTTTTTTTTTTTTTTTTTTTTTTGAAAGATCAAAATAAAATTTTACTAATAAGCTAAACTGAAATTTTAATTCTTCAACTTTAATAGAATTTCCAAACCAAATAGAGAAAAATATCACAGAGAATGTCACCCGCATTCGTGACCTTGAAATTCTGTAGATTGGAACGTTGATGTTAGAAATAGATTTAAAAACTATGAACAATATACTAATGGATTATGAGCATTCAGTACCATCTCATATGAAGGAAGAAATTACATTGACACCGAAATATCAGTACATATCCTCCTCTTAAACTCGGGGCATTACATGTCAACCAATTTTTATTTGGTTTGTCCACGAAAAGCTTGACTCAAAAGCTTAGATCACATATTGACCCAAAAGTTTGATGCTCCAAATTTAAAAGGGGACCTGAATGAACCAAGATTACAACCGAATGAGAGAGTTTTTGAGGATATGAAAAGTATGGTTAAGAAGGTTTAAAAGAATTGAAAATTACTACCTACCAACAATGTGCATCTTCCTTTTCAATGACTTAATCATAAAAACTTCATAGTTAGGCGTGATTAGTTTGGAGCTGTTCATAGTTAGCCTCTTAAAATTTTTTCTAAGAAGTACGTGAGTAAAGACAAAATATGCTAAAAAGGCTCAGTCTTAGTTTATGAGAATAGTCTACGTGAGTGAAGATAAAGTATGCTAAAAAGACTCCGTCTTAGTTTATGAGGATAGTCTTCATTCTTCGAATTAGCTTAAAATAAGCAAGGATTACTTTGTCGGGACTATCAGGTGTCAAATCTGAATTTCAAATATTGATTCAAATCATGAATCCGAGACGTTATAGATCAAGTACAGTTTAGGCTACATCAATTAAATTACAGCCTATATCATGCATATTTTTTAAAAGATAGTAAAAAATAATGGCAATTTATTTTTTTAAAAAAAAATGGTCACATAGACATTTTTGTTGGATAACCGGTTGAGCTGCCCAAACCAATACCTATGGTATAAAGAAATAGAAGGTTAGATTGTTTAAAATAATTTTAAGATTGGCTCTAAAAACATATACACCCATATAATTCTTTATTTGTTATATTTTTCTCAATTTCACAATAATATTTATTTACAAATATCGATTCAGGATGGGCATTGAGTTAAACTTTCTACTTACAAAAAATACAACTATCAAATAACACAAAAGAAATTGAAAGTTTTGAATTCCAGTAAACATAAACTTCAAATTTATATTTAATAGATTGATTCATTTCGATATTTTTAAGAAATTAATAATTACAAAAATTACCCCTAAAATATGATACTGCATAACAATTATACTCTTAAACTTTCAATTTTAGAAATTGAGCTCTCAAACTTAAATGAGCAATAAAATTAGATCAAATTGGACCATCAAACTTACGTGATTTATAATTTATAACATTTATATAAGTTTTAGGGTTCAATTTTTAATATTTATGGGTTCAATTTCTACAATTATTGTAAGCTTGAGGGTTCAATTTTAATACTTGTAGAAGTTTAGGAGTCTAATTCTTATAGCTGGAAGTTTAAAAGTGTGATTGTAACTATGACAATACTTCAAGTGTAGTTTTTGTAATTTATCCTAAAAAAATTAAGACATGTAAAATTAAAAAAAATTAAAGATTTAGTGGATATTTTTAAAAACTCAATTATCAAAGAGATACAAACTTCAGAGCAAGGACTAGATTAATAATTTAACAGAAAAAAGATAAATTTATATTAATTTTAAGAAATGATGCCAAAGTGAGTAAGTAAAGTTTTAATATTGTTAAAAGTTTGACCATAAAATAAATATTCCAGATATATATATCATTAACAAACTCTTAAATCAAAGAACGTTCTTTGAACAGAGAAGATTATTTTAATAGTTGACATCAAAGTAAAGACTTTTTTAGTAGTATTTCGCAGATGGATGATTGAAGTTCCGACCTCTAAAAAGAAAGCGCATGTCAATAATCGTTGAGTTAAACTCACTTTAACTATATCAAAATAAACATTTGTTAACAATCTAAATTAAAATTTTAATTTCAAATTTAATGTATTTTTATTTTCCAAAGATATCAAATTACATTAAAGATAAAGGACCTCATAACCTGATATCAGGGCACAAATAAAATAGAGAAAAATAAGGACAAAAAAACCATCATTTAGTTGCTCACACAACCAAAAAGACGTCTCAAGAGATGAGCAAACATGAATCTCATAAATAGAACCTTAAGCCACTTAGAACAACAGGAGAAAAACACCCATGGAGAAGGAAAAGTTATGACACCCTTCAGTATGTCGGCAGGATGTAGAAAACGGTATGAAGAAATATAGGTCTAAGCTTAAAACTTTAAAATTAATTAAAATAGGGGGAAAAAAAAGTAAACATTGTAAGAAAAGACCTTTCTTACCCCAATAGAAATGTGCCAATATAGAAAGTAAATTTGGGGGAGTGGACCAAATGTGTCAATAAAATAAATGAATGATCAGCAACTAAGGAGTACACAAGCTTAACACAAAACTTTCTTTGAATGGTAAAGGTAAATATACATTTGGATGAAAATTTTCCCAAACAAAAGAATACCAGAGGATCTTCAAATTATAGAGCAACCTTGGAAATTTGACTTTCTTCTATCCTCTGTATTATTCTGCTACAATTATGTACACAAAAGAATTTGTTCAGTTTCGATACAAGCAGCCTGTTCAGCACATTGAACAACAGGATAAAGCGTGATCTGCCAGTGTTGCTGCAATGCACATAACGATACCAATTAGTATGTGGTAACCGTATCAAGAGAACGAAGCGGGACGTTGATAGACGAAAGCACCATGGAACCGTATTAAGAATGTTACCTCGTGAAGCCAAATTAACTTGTCATTATGTGGTATGTGCTACACTCCTCTCTCAACATCAACAAGTAGATAATCTTCCACTAAAACTAATTTTCTTGTGTTGAATGTTTGTAGATCTGGAGGGCTTACTTGAAGGAACATGACAAGCTAACTTACTTCACTTGACATTGCCAATCTCGATCTGGGAGTGTGATAACTGTCTCGTACTCGTCCTCTTGTGCAAGTGCCCCGTCTTTGATTTTTCGCTTTCGGTTGCTTTCTTCATTTCAAGCTCAATCTGCTTGCAGTTTTCCTCGTGGGCTCGGTTAAACATTCTCACAAAGTTGCATAAGGTTGACATAACTGCAGTATGATTTGGGGGTAAAATGTTAGATCAACAACGACACTGTAAGGAGTTATCCAGACCGCTGCTGCTTGCTAATGCTGTTAACCATCTCCCGGTTAACATCTATTATATATATATTTTTAATTATAATGAACAAATACCTTGTTCAAAGGGGCAGCGAGCTGGATCTTCTCCAAAATAAAGAATCAAAGAATCTACATTTCTACCCTGCAAATTATCAAATTCCACATAAGCAATAACCTAATCCAACTAAAGGATCAAAGTATGAACACTGCACTAAGAAGCAGCACCTACCACGCTAGAGTACAGTGAAGCCAAAGTTCTCACTTCAGCTTCAGCAAAACGAAGGAACTCTTTTAAAACCTGAACCACCAGAGAGGGAGAGGGAAATGAAGTCAAGAGAGCACTGGTAAAATTATCTAAAAAAATGATTTTAAAAAATTCACTGCAGAAGCTCCCAGCTCAAGGAATATAGACCTTTGGGTTTGGGCTTATGGTTCTTAATAAGTTGGATAGAGAATTTCTCATAAAAATTTATATTTTGTAGTATGTGGTTGTTTTTTTATTAGAGCAGACTACTAAGAGTACATTCAAATCTATGTCATGTAGGCCGAATTATTTTAGAAAATAGATGAAAAGGACAGTTTTTCCCATTAGAAAACTACTAACAGGGCTACGGTGATATAGTTTGATCAATCAAGATATATGCACAGCAAAGAAAGAACATCAAAGAAAACTAAAAAGATGAACAAAACTTAGCCAAAACCACCTACTAACGTTCAGGCCATGTTGCATAGTAGAGAAGACCAAGAAAAATGAGGCTTGAGATTGTTAATCTCATTGGAATGGATAAATTCTTCAAATAAACTCATTAAAGACCATATTCCCTAGATCCCAAGAAGAATAAGAGACGATGATAGTTTACAACTATGAATATTAGCTTCACAGTGGGGGAAAAAGTGCACACTAAATCAGTGAGCTTTAATACCATTCGGAAATTATTGGATATAGGGCCATCATTTTCAGATGTAGACAACTCTTGAACAACTTTCTCCAACCCTTTGCTAATTGCTTGCATCTCCTCCGCCAAAACCTTTAATTGTACCTGGACAGAAATCGAGCCTTTCTCAGTCCAGGAGGCAACCTCCGCACACATACACACACAAGTCCAAAACCAACTAAAAGAGAGAGTACCTTTGATGCAGGCTCCAAGCTTGCAAGATCTTTAGAAAAATCCAAAACTTCTGGCAGTTTGTCAGCAAGTATCTACACTCGTTAATAAATAATAAACTCAGAAAACTAGTTTTAGAGGACCACACTACGCCAGTTAAAAAAAATAGAGTACCTAAACTTGAGATGAAGATAAAGAAAATGGGCCTAAAATACACTACTATATTTAATGTAAGCAAATTTTAGCACACAAGAGACCTAACTCTCTCCAATATCCATCTACTGGTTCTAAAGCAAGAACCAAGAAATTCAGCTTGAAATCAACATGGAACCACTTAAATTAATTCATTATCTTTGTAAGTTTATAACCAGCTATAAATTTTGACTACCAATGGTAAATTTGAAAATTTCAGGCATCACCGTAATTTTGAATTCCCATAACCATCTCTCAATTGATCTCACGCCCCTGTTCCTGATTTTAGTGGCCATCACTGTCCATTTTTTTATCATTTTAGAGAAGGTGTCAATGTCATCCAACCCACATGGTTTTCTAACCTATTTTTCTTTTTTCTTTTCCCCTCTCTCATTTCTGGCCACAAGTTATATTCCTACTTAAAAAGTGAGATACATAACAATAGCAGATCGTTTTTTTGTGTGTATTTTGTTAGTGTGTCATAGCAACTTTTACAAAGACGAGAAAATGTGGTTAAAGAGTGAGATACACATTGTTAGTAGACAATATTTAAAATCCCATATTGTATTTTACGCCTCAACAGGTGATAGTCAATGCAAAGTCGTAAACTAACAAAATATAGATCATGCTCATAAGGAAATAGATAGAACAAGTTGCACCTTGCAAAGATAATGCATTAGAGTCATCTTGTTGTTTCGTGCACGAGTTTCTGTCAGTTTAAGAAGGCTATCCAGCCTAAATCCTATAGCAGAGCCTAAAAAGGAGCCAACAACCATGAGTAGATGAAGTCAATGAGACTATCACAAAAGAGATATTTCAGTTAGGATGAGCGTGATAATCTTTCCATGCACAGAGAGAGAGAAGAGGAAGAGAGGAAATTCAACCTAATAAAACGTACAGATTAAACATATTATTGTGAGCGAGGTTTATAGGAAGCAAAAGAAGAAAAGGAGTTCAGATTAAAAGACAAGGTTCTGCTGGAAGACAAAATTTTAAAACTTTTATGATTATAAAACAAGAAGTTTAAAATGTTTTGATAAATTCATGTATTTTCTTCATGACGATAAATGAATGGCTGCAATGGACTGACTTCAGAGAATATAGATGTAACATCAACTAACCTCTTGCTGTTCCCTGGTTTAAAGCATTTCCTAGAGATAGTATTGTCTGCATGATTCTCTTCAACTTCACTGAACTTTTTATCTGTAATAAGAGTATTAAAAGATATAAGAATTCCAAATCCATGTCATAGAATCACGGGCTGTGGATTGGCCACATAGGAGCTCCGAATTGCAGAGCAGGAATTACCTCTTCTGCAGCAGAATTAACAAAATTCAAGCTTTTTTTGAGGTCCACGACCTGCATGACAATTAAAGAGGGATGCTTAATGATTATGCCGAAGTAATGATATAACTAAATTCACCAAAACTAATCAGCTTAAACTTTTGGCTTGAGTGGTGATTTAACATGCTATTGGAGTAGGAGGTCCTGTTTTCTAACCCCTTTAATGTCATTTCCTCAATTAATATTGATTTCCACTAAGACCTTCTACAATATTCAAGCCTACAAAGGAGATAAGTGTTGAAGTGTTGATGTAATTAAATTTACTGTAACCCATCAGCTTAAGATTTTGAAGTAACTAGTTATTTAACCGATTATCTCCATGTATATTCGTATGTATGTGTGGCTGTGGTGGGTAAGGCAATAGACCTGAGAGCTAAACTGTATCTTGAATGAGAAGACTCGAAGTTTAGATTCAACACGAGGTACTTGCATCAACCCTAAGAAGAACTGTGAGAGGGGGAAAAAAAAACCCTTTGTCAGTTCTAAAATCAAAACCTAAACTGTTTTTATTAAAAAAAAATAAGAAAAAGAAAAGAAAAATGAAAGAAGAATGTAACTTTCCAAATTGGTAAGCGATGCAGTTTGAACTAAAATGAGAGACCGTGGATGAGAATAGAAAGATGGAAATGCAATACAAGTTTTCAAGCATCACTATATGAAAATTTGAACCGAATAGATCTACTACAATGATATGAGAGTGACAATAAGGTTAACAACAAAGCAACTGAAGCCAAAAGGTCCAATTGAACTCAATAATCAACTAATTTCCAACTAACTGATTAAGTCGTGAATTAATTTAATCAAATTGAACAGTAAAATTTCCAACTAATTTGCAGGGAAAACATTTCAAAGCCAGCTTTAATATTTCAGGATATCTTTACTTAAAAGTTTACAGATCACCATGTTAATAATAAACTAGGGCTTATATAATAATTAAATATTTTCTTTGTTCTTTTCAGGATATCTTGAAGTACATAAATAGATTCTCATCTTTGAGAAAAACCTCATCCTTGTCAATGCTTCTGTACTACTGTCATTGGAGAATTAAGAAATTGCCTCAAGACAATTCAGTATTATGTCCTTATCTTCTGAGCAGTAAAAAAAATTACATTAAATGTGGTTAAAAAGCAATTTTATATGCTTCATGTATCAGTTATATAAACATGTGTTACACATGTCATCCATGATTGGGCAGCAATCAAAACCTCGCTAAAGAAATGCGGAAAAAGTTTCCTTAAGAACCTGTTCACATTTTCCAAGCTTCTCTTTTTCTCCGGTGTACCCCTGCACATGAACAAGCCAGCATTAGTTATCCATAATTTGCTTTACCACTTGAGTTTATCCCAAACTTAGAAGTACTTAAATTATTAGCATTAAAAAGGCCTACAGTGCCTTCACCAAGAGAGGAGGCAAGGCCTTTCAAGTTTACAAGGATTATCAATTTTGATAATTTACCAACCTTAAGTAAATCCATTTCCTCCTTAGTCGGACAAAACTTAATAAGATTCTCGACCTGATCGATATCCAGAGCTGAATCTTCAAGGTCAAGCACAGAACTCTGCCACCATTACCCAAGAAGGCATGCTATTTAAAGTTAATAAGAATAAATTACCAACAAACTTGAGCATGCATTACACACAAAATATTGACAATACTAATTAGCTGCATTCTTTTAAAAAGCAAATTATTTTTTATTGAAGAATGCAAAGAAATAAATCCTCTTCCACTACAAACGTCAAACATTAGAAAAAGAGCTACAGTACAATTGAAACTAATAAAAGAAACAACATAATGCATAGAATTAACATCCCTATTATGTTACCAAACAAACATCTTGACCCTATATCTATTGTTCTTATTACACTCAAGAAGTTTTCATTTTGTTTCATCAACGCTAACATGAAACTAGACAACAATATAAGACAAATCTTAAAATCTAATCAAATTGAGACTGCAAGAACAATGCTCAACGACAATGGACAACAATGGAGAGACAAGCCTCCATGGCTTTGCCGTGAATCATTCCTTTAGTACCATGATAAGTAGAAATGATGATTAGATAATTGAAGCATATTTTTATCTCAACTTCATTGAAAGACATACAAAGATAAACCATCTTACCATTAAATCATGCAAAGGCACCTTGACCTTTGAAAGCATGATTTCACAATTGTAAGCTCGCCTGTGATCAATCTGTGCAAATAGCAGGTAATCGAACATAGCATTAAGGAATCCCCAAAAAAGTTGATATTAATTATAACTAGGAGAAGAAGCAGAAAGCAATGATAACCATGCTAACATTTGCATTTTACAGCAATATCTTGTCAGCAGCAAACTACTGATTAGGAAAAGCAACCAAGATGACCATTTCAAAAAATATATATTTTTAGGGGGGAAAATGGGAAATAATTAATCAGACAGCAGATGAAATCCACTCACCAGATTCATCCCTCAAATGATGCGTTGTCAAATAATTTCATAATATCCTTCATAATGTTTATATAGCGCCCTTCAAATGGTTTGTTATATAATTTCATAATGTCCTTCAAATGATGTGATGTCATTCAGTCACCAGATTCATCCCTCTATTATAATAGTTTTTTATAGCAATAATTCATAACCTACGGGGAACGACATGATAACAACTAATAAAACTATTGTATCAAAAGTATCACAAGAATGCTGATGGTTCTAAAGTAGAGGATGCCCAGAATCAACTGCTAGATGAATTTAATTCATAACCTACCGAAAATGACATGATAACAACTAACAAAACTATTGTATCAAAAGTATAACAAGAATGGTAATGGTTCTAAACTAGATGATGCCCAGAATCAACTGCTAGATGAATTTAATTACCAGTTGTACTTTCTCAGGTTTATTGCCAACTGAACCACGTCCACTCGACTTCTTGTGCTGATCAGAAGCAGGAACTGCCGCTGAAAAAAGACTTTCAAGCTCTGACATGTCAATCTCCGGTGCCCTACAAAAAATATTAACTTCATTGGTCCAGAAGCATCGTTTGACTTGTTTCAAGACTTGACTAGAATTGAGGGTTGGAATACCTGGCAGCTTCACCAGTTTTTTGAGCTTCAGCCCATAAGCTTCCCTGTACTGCTTTAGATAACTTTAACCAATGCAATGGCTTCAGTTTCTTGGTTATATGTGTTCTTGAACTTATCGTACGTGACAAACTCCGTCCCTTTATACCTGATGGAGGACCACTTGGTGGCACAGGAGAGGAAGACCTAGACAAACCATTTCCAAGAAGAGAACCAGGACACAGTTCACCTGATTTTGAAGTCCCTCTTCCAGAAAGGGTAGGAGGAGGGGGAGCAGAAGGAACAGGTGAAGAGGAGCCTTTGGTGGAAGCAGGCGGTGGTGGAGGAGGGGGAACAGATGGAGATGTTGAAGTACTTCCTACCTGTCTAGACGGAAGAGGTGGCGGCGGTGGAGGAACAGGCAAAGACGTTGAAGTACTTCCAACCTGTCTAGACGGAAGAGGTGGCGGCGGTGGAGGAACAGGCAAAGATGTTGAAGTACTTCCAACCTGCCTGGATGTCATAGGAATAGGCGGTGGTGGTGGTGGTGGTGGTGGTGGTGGAGGAACAAATGTTGTAGTACTTTCAACCTGTTTCGACGTCATAGGAAGAGGAGGTGGTGGTGGAGGCATTGGAGAGGAAATTTTAGCATTTGTAACGACCATTGGAGGAGGAGGAGGAGGTGATGGAGGTGAAGGGATTGGAAATGAAATTTTATGATTTACAGTGGATGTGGGAGGAGGAGGAGGTGGTGGTGGTTGAGGCACGGAGGATGTAATTGTAGGATGGGAAGCTACTGTCGATGACAAAGAAGGGGATGTTGTCGGAGAAGCTTTAACTCTAACTGGTATGGTATCCTTCAAAGGAGGTGTTGAAGGAGGTGGTGGAGGAGGTGGTGGAGAAGACTGTATTGAGGGACTAATTGCAGAGGCTACAGACAGGGGGGGGCTGGTGGTTGATAACTGATTTTGATCCTTTGAATAGATTTTTATTTCCTCAGTGAATGAAGCTTTATCTGGTCTTAGAGTTGAAAAGTGATTAGACGGAGCTGGTGATGCAGTTGAAGTAGGAGGAGGAGGTAGAACATTTGTAGCAGAAATATCCGTGGAAAGTTGGGGAAGAGAAGGAGGTGGTGGTATGGTTGTTTCTCTATATAAATTTTTAGTCTGAGGAGATTCAGGTGCAAGAGAAACATCCAATGTTGAGTTCGGAAAAGATGAAGATGCAGTTTTCAGATGAGAAACATCTATTTCTCCTTCAGAATCAATAAATGAGTGGCTTCCAACCGAAGCACTGTATGAGGTCCTATCGCTTCCCTCTGAATTTGGAGAATCTTGCAAAATGTCATAGGTGAGTGGAAAAGACTCTGGAGATTGAGGCACACGTTGGAATACTGAATCAGATTCATTGTTCTGTTCAATTTTAGCAGCATCTGGAGAAAATTTAGATGTTGGACTAGATTCTTCCTTCTCTAAGATTTTACTTTTGTTCTCCAATATGAACTTCTGCGGAAGTTTTCTGGGACTTGTACACTGAAGTAAAGGACTAACTTGCGTACTCCAAAGAGAATAATTGTCTGACTTCTCGTTGGCTATATTTAAGGCATTCATCTGATGAAGCACATTAAGGGCAACATCTGCTTTGGGATCTAACCAATCCACGTGACTGAAGATCTCTTGCACTTTAGCAAATGCTTCCACGGGGAGACCTTCCTCCTCAATGCAAAGTATATCGTTTGCAACAGTACTAGTTCCAGCATCCATCTCAGAGAAAAGAATCTACATTCAATTGATGAGCAAAGAAAATAAGCAAGAAAAGCAGGACAAGATAATCATGCCAGGGAAAACAAGCATACCTCTGCTCGAAAATCTTTTGGAAATTTATCTTTAGCATTCCACAATGTGTCGATTTCTTCACGGTTGAGAATTAAAATATTAGAGCGAATAAAAGCAGTATTAAACATTGCTCTGAACATCATCTCTTCAAATTCCATGTCGTCATGCAAGGTGATGCACTCAAGAACAACATCACCTTGAATATGGCAATTAACATCAATCTTAACCAGTTCTGATTCTGCCTGCAACAGGGTACAAGATAAAGTCATGGATCTTAAGTGTTTTTATAAAAAGAATCAACTCCCAATCAGTAAGCTTTATTTTTTACTAGGCCAAGAGGGCAACAGCATAGGAAAAGTTGAGGAAATGAATTTCTCTTTCCAGATGAAATCATTATTTCCAGACCTTATGGTCTAATTTGACTCCCTAAAAAGCTCATTTACCATGAATCATGGAGCACCCCAACGTTAAATCTCCTACTGGATAAAGGGTGTCTCACGCTGAACAACCAAAACCATTTAATACAAGTAGAATTTTAAATTTCAAAAGAGATTAAAAAAAAAATCTGGTTACTTATGATCATTGCACTTCAACATATTGTTTATTATCATGAGTAGTTGTTATCATGTTACACTTCAGAATTAGGTTTCAAATCCCCACACATGGTGTTGCTGCCCATCCCTATCTCCAGACTACAGTCCCCGAAAGCCAAAGTTTACTTCTTGACCAGCTTTGATGCTATGAGAAGAAAATAATTTACTCGTTTGTTTAGAATATTACATAATGTGTGGGGAATTCAAATATATGACCACTTAGAAAAGTAGAGATACTTTAACTGCTAAGCTAGGCTCATATTGGCCAAAGAAAGCAATATATTAAGAATCTTAACCCTTTATCATTTGAAAAAATAATGCTTCTGGAAACAATCATATGAGATATGTTTTCAATCAACTTGTGATTCTGAAAAATACAGATTAAGGAATCACGTTACCTGTTTGAAAGTACGGACATTTTTGCTTTTTTTTGGAGTTGAATAAAGAACTTTAGGAGTTCGATCACTGACAAGCAGAGGATCTTGTCCATATATTCGAAATATAGGACGACAACCACCCTCTCCATCAAAATTTGGAATAAATCTCAAAATGATACAATCCAAAGTGAGAGCTCTGTCCATAGGTGGCCATTCTAAGGCTACATTCCTCCTTGCGACGTATTGCAGATACCTTAATTGAGAAGGAACTGGATTCATAGGAGACAAAAAATGCAAAAGCTCACGAGGTGCCTGCCTATAAACCATGTCCAATGTCCTTTGTTCCCCACTATATTGTTTCCTATAAATCAAGAGAGCCGAAAGCATAAAAGCTAAAACTGGCCAACCACCACGTTCACAGTGCATTAGCAAAACATTATTCTGCCCAAGGGAAAGCCAACTCTCACATGATCTTAGAAAATGGTGAACCACTTCCATCGTTAGAACTGGGCAACCCTCATACTGCTGAGGGTAGTCCATTATGGTCATATCATACTTAGATAAGATATCACCCATCTTACTTTGTATCTCTAATCTCCTAAAATTAAATACCAAGAACGATGCGTCTGCTAAATGTTCTCGGAGTTGAGCAACTATTCCACCTAAGTAAACTTCATAATTCTCTTCCTTCCAAGTATCCGTGGTAAAGCAGCAATCAAAAACTGTAATAGAAAACACAGATGCATGTCAACCAGTACATAGTAACAATTCTCAAATTAGAATCTAATATGAAAGTGCCCTTGGAGATAAAACTCGTTCAGAAGTTCAATTTCAAGTTCTCTGGAAAAGGAAAAAAATGGGTAAAGTTAAGAGGATAGAACCAGGATCCTTGCGTGCTTATATATCAAACAAGACATTCTGAATCAAAATCAGGCAACATTCTAAACTTTAAAGAACCCACCTAGAAATGATTCTAAATTAATCAATTACTCATCCAGTGCTGGAGTGACACGTTTCCTGCAAGTACAAGCTTAAAGCCTTCTCGTCCATCTAGCTTATTTAACTTGATTGCATGAGAAATGAAGACTGTGAGATACGGAATCTCCAAACAACATTCTACTTCTATTCCGTTCCCCCATATGTACTAAACTTCCCTTCTCACATCCGAATTTACACCACAAAACAAAAGATAAGCTGATGCGGCATAAACCCCATCGTTGCGCATCAAGACAAACAATCGAAAAGGGGAGGCGAATGAATCAAACCAAAAATAACAGAAGGAAGACAGAAATACGGTACCATAAACTCTTTCACAGATCTCGAGAAGGCCATCGGGAGGCTTCCGGAAGAACAATTTGCGCAGCAACGCCATATCACCGGCTAACTAATCCTCCAAATTGCAGCCCCAAATTCATAAAACATAAAACGAAAATTGGGAACGACTGATTCCGTTTCTTGTCAGTTCCTTTGTTGAAGCTCGAAGGTTTCAGCTGGTATATCCGTCTTCGCTTCGTGTTGAGGGTCAATATGCAGTCGCAGGGGTTTTCCCTTTCCCGGCAGATGGCTTCGTTTTCCTTGTGTTTGTTAGTAGTTTCAGTTTTCCGTACTTCTGCCATAGCTGATACCTTCGAGATGGATGACGTGGATACCACCCTTGGCCGACGTGTATAATTCGCATTATTTTTCTTTTTTTTTTCCACTGTCCTATTAACAAATTTCCCTTTCGTACCGCCCAGCATTTTATGTAATAAATACATGTTCGTTCTCCTTCGAATGGCCGCATTGATAATTATGAGTGAAGGTAAAGAATTCGTCAATTACTTTTAAAAGATAAAATTTATATATAATTTAAAAAATTAAAAAAAAAAACATAAATTACTTCAGGATTTTCCCATGAAATTTCAATGACATTTAATATCTCACTTTTAAACCCATATATTATTATCTAGAGATTTTTAAAACTCATCTGACATGACTGATAAGATTTTAATGTCGGATAAATTAATAGTAAAAATATAATCTAATTAATTAATAAATTAATATCAAGTATTCATTACATTTTAGAGAATTTTTTAAAGTAGAAAAATAACAAAAATTATACATAAAGAGTAAAATTCAATTATTTTAGAATTCTGTCGATCTTTTTTTTATTTATTTCTATAAATAGTTTGACATTTTTTTTATCTGTAAATTTTTTAATTTTTAATTAATTATTAAATATAAATATGTTATTTAGACTTAATAAATTTCAATTACTATCTTAACCATTAATATTTATGTTAGCGTAACTATTTAATATAAATCATTGTTAGTTATTAATATTCTAATTAACTTATAAATTAGTAGTTAATTTTAATTGTCTTGATTAAAAACTATTTATTTATTTTCATTTTATTAATTACATAATTAATTAACATAATAATAAATTAATCAATGTTAAATTTAATTGTTCTCTTACATTTAATCAAATAATTATTTACTTGTAGTTTCTATGTACAAGTTATTAAATTGAACACAGATATTTAACTTACAGGCTTAATTATCTTGCACGTCCAAACACATACATCACATTTAAAATTTAGACATTCAAATTTCATGTTTAAAATCTATAGTGAAACAATATCTATAATCCAAATGCCCCTAAACGTTATAAAAAAATAATTAAGAACTCCTCTTAAAAATGTCTATAGATTAAAATATTTAATTTTAGAAAATTATAGGATTAGTTGTTAAAGTCTCTCTATATAACCTTTTGATTTTTTATTTTTGTTTTTCTTTAAATAAAATCATACATGTTTAGTTATTGTTTTTTCTTTTCTATTTTTTAAAAACAAAAAACATGTATGACGCTCTTCAGTCATACATGAAAGCATGTTAAAAGAAATATTAAGTGTATGTGTTAAAAGAAATATTAAGGTGAAGTTTCTTGAAAAAATCTAAAAATATAATTAGAAAATTGTTCATCTAATTAGAAATATTAAGTGTATGTGTTAAAAGAAACATTTTTTTTAATCCCCAATGCATTATTAAAAAAGAAAATAGATGAACAATTTTCTAATTATATTTTTAGATTTTTTCAAGAAACTTCACCTTAATATTTCTTTTAACACATACACTTAAATTATATGTTGAACCATATAAAGTTCATGAAAGATAATCAAAGTTTGGAAAATTTGAGATGGTGAGTTCTTTCTTATTTCTTTTAACAATTTTCTAAAAATATAATTAGAAAATTGTTCATCTATATTAAGTTCATGTTAAAAGTTCAGTCAAATGCTTTAAATATTGAGATGCTATGAAATGCTTCTTTCTTATTTTAATTTCTTCATTCATATATTAATCAAACATTGTTCTAAACCTAAAACTCTCAATATTTAAGACCATAATCCCTAAATATAAGACATTTAATAGAAGAAAAACAACACATCAACCCATTATTGAAAGCATGTTGGGAAAAAAATTGATTTTTGATCTCGACCATGTTGATTTAATAATGAGCTATATCATCAAATTTGGGATCAATTAGGAATTGACATGTGTCCAAAATTAGAGTTGAAGATAAATTTCGATGACGCCACATTTTTCATCTGACCCTTGAATTGGATAAAATTAATTTAGCCAAATTTGATATTATTATTTGAGTTAAAGTCCGGGTTAAAGTCCAACTAAGCCTTAAGTGGGTTGAATTTGACTCAAATATCAAATCAATCCCAAATTCAACTAATTGAACCCAAAGACTAGGCCCATGGACCAACCAAACCCAAGTCTAACTAACCAGGCCTATGAACCAACCAAGCCCAAACCCACGAGGCATACCAAAGAACTTTATAAATAGAGGAGCTCCAACTAGCTTTCTTTCAAGACTCAAGAACATCCACACGTTATGCATTCTATCGAGAGAGAATCAGAGGTTCAAGTATTAGAGATCGATTCACATCGCATCAAAATCAATATCAACACCAACTCAAGTTTAGCTCCACTAGCTCCATGAAATAAGTTTATCCAGAAGCCTTGTGCGAACACTGATATCAACAAAGCCCAAAGACTGGAAGACTGATCGATTGATCATCAAAGAAGATCAACAAGTCCAAAAGTCGATCATCTAATAAGATCTATCAATTTAAATATTAAAGTTTATTTTGAACGCATAAAAGAAACATTATATTAGAGATTGATTGTATTTGCTATATTGAAATCAATACAAATATAAAGTTCAAATTTCACGAAACAAGGTTCTCCAAAAACCTAATGTGAACAGTTACCATTTCTTAAAAGAAAAAATCTCCAAATATTTAAGATCATAAGCTTTAAATACAAGACTCTTTTAACACCCAAAAAGAAACGTGCAATCCAACAACCGTCATTGAAAGCAAGTTGTGAAAAAGCTGAGTTACGGTCGACATTTGTGAACTTCATTTGTCGACACTTTATAAGTTTTTCATGGGCCGTTGTTTGGTTATTTTTTTTTAAAGTGGTACCGTTAGCTATTTATTTTTTCGTTTTCAAATGGATGTCATTGGTCATTTTGAAAAGGCTTATTTTTCTCGTTTTAATTTATAGTATATAAATTCATAAAATCCCAAATATTTCAAACATAGTCTCTAATTATAAGACCTTTAACTCTTAAAAATAAATATGAACCCCAAAAATGGATAATTGAAAGCACGTCATAAAGAAAACTAATAAACGGTTGATATTTGTCATTTTCATTGTGTGGTATGTTTAAGTTTGGTGAATGTTAACCCAGCTTTTTAAGTGGAAAAAAAAAAAAACATTCCAAATGTTGTTTCTTTAGCTATTGTCTTTTTTTTTTTTTTTTTCCTTCCCCTAATGAGATAACATTGGCCATTTTTTTTATCCTGTTTTAAAAAGTTATTATTAATTATTTCTATTTTTCAGATCAAAGATGGTTCTAAATCTAAAACCGTAAATATTTAAGATCATAGTTCTTATATATAAGATCTTTAACACTAGAAAAGAAATACAAAACTCAGCTATCTTTGTTGAAAATGTCTTGAATCTATTATCTGGCTCTCGAATGATCAAGCATGGGATCTTGCTAATATAAAATTACTCTCTCCCTCTCTTCATGGGCATAGCTAACACACTTTTGGTGACTACGTAAATCTCCATGTCAATTATCTATCGTTATTACATTTTCTGTTTTTCTTGTATTGTCGATTTCTTAACATAGTATCTAGTCATTGAAAGCAAGTCGTGAAAAATTTTGATCTACAATTGACTTTTGTCTCTTTCATGGTTAGGGATGTTAAAGTTTTATAAATACGAACACATGTTTTCTGGTAAAAAAAAAAAGTACATTTCAATTTTTTTTTTTGGGTATTGTTTGGTTATATTTTAAAGTGGTAGCATTATCGACAATTTTTCTTTGTCTTCAAAGTAGTAGGATTAGACATTTCTAAAAAGGTTATTTCTCATTTCAATTCTTTTGTATGTTTATCAAATATTGTTCTAGACCTAAATCTCCATATATTTAAGACCATAATTCTTAAATATGACCTTTTAACACCTAATAAGAAGTATGAAACGACCCAATAACCAATCATCGAAGCAAGTCGTGAAAAAAACCAAGTTATTGATCAGCAATTGTCATTTCATAGTGGGGTCGTTGTAGTTTGATAAATTTCAAATCATGTTTTACGTTAAAAAATATATATAGTACACATTGCAAAAGTTTTTTTTTTTTTTATCTTCCCATTGTCTAGCAATTTTTTTAGAGAGGTAACATTAACCATTTTCTCATCGTTTTTAAAGGGGTCCCCTTGTCCATTTCTTAAAAACTTTTTTCTCATTCTAATTTCCTCGTTTATCGATCAAAGATAGTTCTAAGCCTAAAACACTAAATATTAAGACCATAATCCTAAACATGAGACCTTTAACATTCAAAAATAAACATGAAACACGATATTAATAATTGGAAATACCTCGTGGAAAAAATTGATCTCAGTCAACATTTGTTGATTTAATAGCAAGGAATGTTTAAATTTGATGAATATAGATCCATGTGTTTAGTAAAAAAACAAAAACATTTCAAACGTTTTTTCTCCGACACCATTGTTTAGTTAATTTTAAAGGGGCACCATTGCCCATTTCTAAAATACTTTTTTCTCATTTTAATTTTTTCGTGTTGATCAAGGATTATTTTAGACCTAAAATCTTAAAAAAAAAATCTGACAACATATTTTGAAAAAAGAAAAAATAAAATCTATGATCAATAATTGTCGATTTCATGGTAGGGGACATTTAAGATTGTGAATATGGACCCATTTCTTAAGTAAAGATAAATAAATAACTAAGTAACCTTTTATCCCTTGGTCATTGTTTTGTTATTTTTTTAAAGGGGTAACATTGGCAAATATTTCTTACTCCTTTTCAAGTGGTACAAATGGCCATTTCTAAAAACTTAACTCATTTTAATTTTCTCATACATTGATCACAAATTGTTCCAACTTAAGATGCTCCTAATTATTTAAGACCATAATCTTTAAATAAATACCCAAGAAACGAGATCCATCTGACCATTGATAGCATGTCGTGCAAAAGAAAAACGGAATAACAGATCACAGTTGTCAATTTCATTTTGGAGATGTTTATGCTTGGTATGAACCCAAATTTTCAGTAAAAAACACATTTTTTTTATTTTTATTTTATTTTTAATTTGACTATTGAATGGTGGGCTAGTATTGAACATTTTTTCGTCTTTTTTATTTTAAAAAACATATTTATTGTTCTATTTTCTTCTTGTACTCATCAAATATTGTTCTAAACTATAACCCTAAATATTTAAGACCATAATTCTTAAACAAAAGATCATTCACTCCCAAATCAAAATGTGAAACTCAACTACTGATCAATAAATACGTTGTGAGAAAACTTGATCTACAGTCGAACTTTGTCAGTTTCATAATATTGGATATTAAAGTTTGGTGAATATAAGTCTCAATAAATAAATAAAAAAAAACACATTCCAAAAACATTTTTCTCTAATCATTATTCGATCCTTTTTTTAAAGGGATAACACTAGCCATTTTTTTCTATCTTTTTATCAGGGTACCATTCACCAATTTGAAAAGCTTTTTAAAGACCATAATCTTTAAAAATAAGACCTTCAACACCAAAAAAAAGAAATATGAAATCCAACAAGAAGTTTTAAAGTGATCTGCGACCAACGTTTGTTGATTTCATTGTAATGGAGGAAGGTCAAGTTTAATGAATATAAACCATGTTTTTAGCTTTTTTTTTTTTTTTTTTTTGAAAAAAACACCTTCTAAATGTTTTTTTTTTTAATTGACCATGTTTTGTCATTTTTTAAATAGGTAACATTGACCATTTTTGCCGTTTTTGAAGTGACATCAATAACTATTTCTAAAAAAAATAAAGAATTTCTTGTTTCAATTTTCTCGTATACCTATCAAACTTGGTTCTAAACGTAAGATCCCATTATTTAATGCCACAACTTTAAAATTTAAGGGGGCAATAACAAATATAGCAACTAATCTAAAGCAATAGTAGATATAGTCTAATGTAAAAAAAATTTATAAATATGATAAATTTTAAATAGTTTATCGATAATAGACTATATAGCTAGTAGGAGTCGTCATATCGTTGGTAAAAGTCTATTACCGATAGAAATCTATTGTTGATAAACTTTGCTATATTTACATTTTTTTTTCAAAATATTGCTATACACTTAGTTATTATCCTTAAAAATATTATCTATTGCAATTACCCCACATTGAAAACCTTTAACACCCAAAAAGAAATATAAAACTCGACAATATTTGATTATAATCTCTGAATATAAGTTTTTTAGAACTAAAAAGAAATATGAAACAACTATGTATTATACTTTTGAAAGTAGGTTACGATAAAACTTGATCTAAAAACACATTTCAAATTTTTTATCTGACTTGTTGTTTCGTATTTTTTTAAGGGAGCGTGTTGATTTTTTTTAAAAGAAAAATATAGATTTTAGTTCATATATTTCAAAATATTACAATTTTATCCATGATATTGTAACCCCAATTTTTTTTATTAAATATTCGCTCACATAATTATAATTAATTAAGTTTCACTCTTCTTCATTCTTATCAAAATAAAATTTAACATTTTATTTTTTATTTATTTTAAATTAATTAATTTATATTAATAGTAAATACTGAAATGAATATGGAGGGAAGCAGCTAGATTCAAAATATAAATATTAAGATATAAAAAAATCAAATTAAAATAAAACTCAATCGTAAAATTATAACATTGTGAAATAACCAAATTGAAATCAAAATAAAAACCGAAAATATAACCTTTTAAAATTGTAAGGACTAAATGAAAATTAGAAAAGAAGACAAATAATTATTTTATTTTTTTTCAGAAAAAGAAAAAAGAGGAGACGAGAGGGAAGGGAACAGAAAAATCGAAGAGAGTCGGGAGAGTTTTAATCACTCTCAGTCCTAACAATCAAACCTTTCTTCTTTCTCAACCTCTGTTTTTCTAGGGTTTTGGCGCAGGGTTTTCGACGTCCTGTATCTTCTTCATCCAAGCCACTCACCATGCACGCTCCAGTTCTCGTTCTCAGTTAATCCTCTTTCCCTCATTCTTTCTTTTCATTTTCTTGCATCACATCGTCTTCTGTTTCTTAGATCTCAAATCAAATGGGGATTGTGTTGATTTCACCAGCTGTTCGATCCATCTTCGTCCCCCTTTATTCTGTTTTTCTGTCTAACTGTTTTGTATGTCGGTGAATTGAGCAGAAGATTCTCTAAAACGCGAGTCTGGGAGCAAGGTTCACCATGCTAACATCCAGGCTTCCAAGGTTTGTGTTATTTGCTTCGTATGCTTTACTTTTATCTGAAGTTCATGTCATTTCATACCATTTCTACTTCTCCTGCAGGCTGTTGCTGATATTATTCGTACCACCTTGGGCCCAAGATCTATGTTGAAGATGTTACTTGATGCTCAAGGAGGTTCCCCCCCCCTCTTTTTCCCTTTCTTTTAATCGTCCAATGATTATATGAAGCTGTTTTTGTATTCCTGTCGCAAGTTGTCAATGTTTTGTTACTGTTTAATTGTTTCAAGTCGCATCCAGTGATTCCCCATCTTATGAAAATTTGAAGCGTACATGGGTTTGTTAATTTTGTTTGATGTGCTTCGAGTCAGTTCCTGACTACTCTCTCTGGATTCAACAGGGATTGTTGTCACAAATGATGGAAATGCCATTCTCCGGGAATTGGATATTGCACATCCAGCAGCAAAAGCATGTTTTCTATCAATGTTCTTTTTCTCTGTTTCTTACTATTTTCCTTTTGTATTCTTCTCTTTATGCTACCACATTAGGGCTTGTTCATGTTATTTCCCTCCTTTTTCACTTTGCTGTTTAATGCTTTACCATTCTGGCATGACATGACTTTTTGCTGCTGACAGTCGATGATCGAACTTAGCCGGACACAAGATGAGGAAGTAGGAGATGGAACTACATCAGTTATTGTGCTTGGTATGTGTTAGACCAATGTGTAATGCTTTAATTTTTGTAACAAACCCTGAACAATTAACCATTGATTTATTCTGAGTGAGGTGTTTTTAACTTTATTTTCATATGGGGGATTCATTTGGAATGCCCGTGGGAAGCTCCCCCCCCCAATGGTTTGACCTGTACATTAGTGATGATAAGTTGGCTCTATTTGATTTAAAATTTTTAATTCTCAACATTGTAGCTGGGGAGATGCTCCATGTTGCTGAGGCCTTCATTGAGAAAAATTATCACCCAACAGTCATTTGCCGGGGTAATTTTTGTTTTCTAGCCAGTGGTTTCATCTCGGATATTGATCATAACGTGATCCTTACGAACTTGAATTTCTTTTGTTATAGCCTATAATAAAGCTCTAGAGGATGCACTTGCCGTGCTTGATAAAATAGCAATGGACATTGATGTGAAGGATCGTAAGTTACTTGAATGCCCTTACCTTTGAGCTGTTGAGTGAAATGGCCTTCAATATAATCATGTATTCATGTCTACTAACTTAGACTCCAGATGCTGCAGTTACTCAATATTAAAACCAGATGCTTCAGTATATTTCCTCTCAAACAATTAGTGGTTTTTTCCCCATAAAAAACTAATGTAACATTAATTGGAAAGATCCCTACTTTACTAATGACTATCATGTATCAGGCACTGCTATGTTGGGGCTTGTCAAAAGCTGCATAGGCACCAAGTTCACTAGTCAATTTGGAGATTTGATTGCTGTAAGAATCTTGATTCATTGCCTCGTGACATTGTTGTATGATTTCATTTGTTTATATATTTTCCATCTTACACATGAATCATGATTAGAAGTTGGACGATGATCCTTCTCCATTATGGCTTTGTGGATTAGTTGTATTATTTCATCTTTTTTCTCACTGAAATACTGATTTTTCATTTTAAAAAAAGTAGATCGTGTAAGTTTTCTAGTTTATTTATTTTATTTTTTATTTCAAGGGTTTCTCTTTTCATAGTATTGAAGATTAAAGAACGTTTTGGCTAGTGGAATATTGTGGTTTTATATATTCAGCTATGTCATTGTTCGACCTCCAGGATTTAGCAATTGATGCCACTACAATCGTTGGTGTTGATCTTGGCCAAGGCTTACGTGAAGTTGACATCAAGAAGTACATAAAGGTTGAGAAGGTTCCAGGTGGTCAGTTAGAAGATTCAAAGGTTCTTAAAGGAGTGATGTTTAACAAAGATGTTGTCGCCCCTGGAAAAATGAGAAGGAAGATTGTCAATCCACGTATTATTCTTCTTGACTGCCCCCTAGAATACAAAAAAGGTGAAAACCAGACAAATGCTGAGTTGGTCAAAGAAGAAGATTGGGGAATCCTACTGAAAATGGAAGAAGAATACATTGAGAATATCTGTGCACAGATAATCAAATTCAAACCTGACTTGGTTATCACAGAGAAGGGCCTCAGTGATTTGGCTTGCCATTATCTGAGTAAAGCTGGCATCAGTGCAATTAGAAGGTTGAGGAAGACTGACAATAATAGAATAGCGAAGGCATGCGGTGCTGTAATTGTGAATAGACCCGATGAGTTGCAGGAATCAGATGTTGGCACTGGTGCTGGATTATTTGAAGTTAAGAAGATAGGGGATGAATTCTTTGCGTTTATAGTGGATTGCAAGGAGCCAAAAGCTTGTACTGTGCTTCTGAGAGGTGCTAGTAAAGATCTTTTGAATGAAGTAGAAAGAAATTTGCAGGTAATTTAATGATACAATGTTGTGGAGGATCTTTTTGATGTTTTTTCCCCTCACTGAGCATGTCTTTTGTTTTCTTGATTCAGGATGCCATGTCTGTAGCAAGGAACATAATAAAAAATCCAAAACTTGTTCCTGGAGGTGGTGCTACTGAGTTGACTGTATCTGCTACGCTGAAGCAGAAGAGTTCTTCTGTTGAAGGCATAGAAAAGGTAATTCTAATCCATCTTTGGGTATCTAATTCTTTATTTTATTGGAATGTGGAATACTCATAATCTAAGTTTTTGGTACGCATAATATGGTTATTACCTTTCTAACAGAAAACTATCATGATTGTTGGTTGTGGATTAATTTTGGCCTGGCCTTGTACCAAGTGGGGCCCCGGCCCATGACTTTGCCAAATTTAGGGAGTCGTTATTCTTCACATGATTTATTGCACACCTCCACCCCGCATGATTTTCATTGTTAACTGTGATGTTTGTTGCGGCCTTAGCTTTTGTGGCTAAATTTCATTTTCTTGAATATGTGATTAAAACAGTGGCCTTACGAAGCTGCTGCCCTAGCTTTTGAAGCAATACCCCGAACTTTGGCTCAGAATTGTGGGGTGAATGTAATACGAACCATGACAGCATTGCAAGGAAAGGTATTGAACTTTTTGTGTATGACAACATATGCTGGAGCCTGGACACTTCATTTTTTAGAATAACAATATGTTGATTTTCCCAATTTCCTGCCACTTTTATAGCATGCCAATGGTGAAAACGCATGGACAGGCATAGATGGAAACACTGGTGAAATCACTGACATGAAAGAGCGTAAGGTATGATTTCTATTCACTGGCCGGCAATTTTCCCTCTGCCTAGGGTAGCTTTAGTGATGTTATAATTAGACCTCTTTATCGCCCCTTTTCTGAAAATGGGAACACAATTCACGAGATTTGAAAATTGTAAATATAGGAGTGCCGTCATTTCAACTATCTTGGTTGAGAATCTATGCTCTCTTAAGAGAGCTGACCTGAACTCAACAACTCATGATAGTGGTGTAACCATTGTTCTCACGTTGTTGAGTTTGAGAAGTGTAACTGGTATCCTGCACTTGCTTGAATTTTAATAATAAATTCAGAAGATAGCCATGCCAAAGGAGTTTTATTTTTCTCCTATATCCGTGATGTTCTGATCATTGGATTGAATTGTTTTACTCTATGACTGGCCTAACTCAATTTTATCATGTTGGCCTTTCCAGATTTGGGATGTGTATAATGTAAAGGCGCAAACTTTTAAGACAGCTATAGAAGCTTCCTGCATGCTGCTGAGAATTGACGATATTGTTAGTGGTATTAAGAAGAAACAGGCACCAGGCGCAGGTCCAACAAAGCCACAAATTGAGACGGAAGCTGATGCAGATAATGAGCAAATTCTCCCAGAGTAAATTATTTTTTTTGGTCCAACTGCACTTTAATTTTAGAGTTCTTTCTGCCTTGTATTTTGGTATCAGTTTTCTTATCTCTCCAATGGTGTTAGCGAGCTAGAGCTAGCTCTAGCTATTTGGGTGGGTTCGATTCTTCACAACTTTATAGGCTCCTTTGTGTTTTCTTAGGATGGGACTTCCGAAGTATAATATGGTTAGGGGATGAATTCAATTTTGTTACCACCGTTTTGATTTTGGGTTGATGTGTTGAGAATAGTGATTTAAATTTTCAATACATGGGCTGATGATTCCTGAGACCAAACTTTTCTTACTTCACTCCAAAATCAATTCGAATGTTAGGAAATAGGGCGTTGAAAGGTGTGAAATCACAAACATTCAAATAATTGTTGGTCAGAGGCATGTTTTAGTGTCCCGTTTAGAAGAAGCAAAATAGTTTTTCGTATGGACTGGAATTGCTTGCACATAATCTGATGTTCTTTTAACTCCCTCTTGTGTTGTGTGATGGGATTTGGAATGTGCTTTCAAATTCTGCATTCATTTTATGTTGAAATTCTGAGGTTTCTCTCATGCATTTGGGGTGGGGTTGATAGCAAAAGCAAAAGGAAAATAATTAAATAAATTAGTTCTCATTTAGTGACCAAGTTTTGAAAGATCTAGAGTTCCACTCTTGTACAATGGTTGGCATATATTCAACTTTTAAGTTTGCAATTATAATTAGGTCAATATTGTTCTACTTCTACTCATTATATATTGCTCGTTAAGTTCTCTAATTACATGTAGCTATTCTTGTAGAGAAGATGGTTATGCCAATTATATTGACCAAGCCTCATTTTTGGCAATTAGGTTTTTAGTGTGCGAGTGAAATGGTTTAAGTTTTAAATTAGTTCTAGATTGTACAAAACAAACATGAATTTTTGCAAAAGTTGTTTTAAGATGAGTAATGCCAACAGATTTTTGCAAAATGGTAATTCTGTTAACTTCAATTCATCATTACAAATGGTAGATAAATTATATTGCAAATATCAAATTATATCCCTAAATTTTGGGTTGTATTAATTAAAACTCTTCAACTAATAATTGTAACACAATTTAAAATTGTGTGAAATCTAATGTATACAAAATTGTGGGTGTACGTTAGATATGTATGACTTATTAGCATAAAATTAAAATTTTAGAAATTTATTAGAGTATTTATATTGGGTAATCAAATTATGTATTTGTAATTGTAGCTTGAGTTTTTAAACTTCTGCATCTGTAGGGAAAAAAAATGTCAGATTTTTTTCCTTTCATTGTTATCATTTGCGTAGTTTTTTTCCTTTTTTTTTTAATATTTTTTTTTTTGCTTTTTTGCATTTCTCTTTCTCTTTATTTCTCTCTTTCTCTCTCTCTCCTTTTATTTTATTTTATTTTTTTATAATGTCATACATGAATGTTTTTTTTTCTTCAATTATTGTTGTGGTTTTCTTTTACATAATTTTTCTCTCCTCTAGATCCTGCGTGAATCGTATTATGTTCTTTTCTTAATTCGGTGTGATTTTTACTCGGTCCGTCCTTTCTTTTTCTCACAATTCTTTGTGATTTTGTTCTCTCTGTCGTACTTGGCAGATTGTTCATTTTTTTTATTCACTTTCTCAAATTTAGTATATCTAACAACAATCAATGTGCATTTAGTATATTATCTTGAAGTAAAGCATGTGCGTTTCACATAAAATGTGATATATTAACCGTATATCTAATAATAATTAACATTTCGAGTGTGTCGATAATATATCTAATATCAATCAACATTCATTCAGTAACTTACTTTAAAGTAAAACATGTGTGTTTCATTTTATAAGCATGATATTCCAAGTGTATCAATTCTAAACACGTGTGCTTTTACCCTTTTTCTTCTTAGATATATATTGTTTCAAACTTCAAATTTCATATTAAAACCAATAAATCAAAATTTTCTAATTCAATTCTAAATTTCTAAATTTCAAATCTTTCAAGTTCTCCAAATCCTCAATTATCAAATCTCATATCAAACTACATCAAATAATTATTATATCAATTATCCCAATTATGGCTCCACACATTAAATAGAAATTGCATGATAATCAGATAGTAATCACAAAGTACAAAGTATCAAATAGCAATTAGATAGCAATCAAATAGTAATCGGTATCATTGATTGCTATTTGATTGTTGTAATCAAGAATTAGGTAGCAATTAGTATCACTAACAGTTCGACGATTATTATCATATAGCAATATGTATGATTGAAAACCAGTATTAGATAGTAATCAAATAACAACCAGATAACAATTGGTATCATTGGCAATAAAAATCATTCAATATCAAATAGCAATCAAATGACACGGTATGGTCGCAAGTTTCGTCATGCCACGATGATGTTCGTGTTGACGATTGTCCAGTTGGTCCCGGTAAATGTGAATGACCCGAGAGTCGATTCTCGATAGATGTATCCATATGCAAGATGAAGCGTTATGTAATTCTAAGGTTCGAGATGGCATCGTTGAATGTCGGTGGACACCCGGTGAGCGTTGAAAAGTTAGTCTTGGCTCGGTTAGAAGTAAGACTTATCCCGGTTGGAAAATGAACCTAGTTCCTGACTTGAGATAAAGCAAGAAGTTTAAATTGAGCTTGATAAAGTAGTATTGACCCCGTGATAGGTCAGAACTCATCCGGGAAAGGTACCGACTCGAAATGAGAAGTGGGGTGACCGAGTGGTCGAAAACTAAAGTGGAGGAGAGATGTTGGAATGTACGAAGGGGCGACGTACATTGCCAAGACAAGTTAAGTTGCAAGCATTAAGTTGAGAACACACAGTTAAGACAATGTCACTGGCGAGTGAAAGAATGCTCACAGGTATGACTAGTCGAATGGATGTTCGATGCAAGTCGTACGACAATGATTATGTAAGCTCGGATGAGGATGAAAGAACCTCGCTTTAAATTCTGATAGAGTAAGATGACTCGAGAAAAAAAATGTATTGGATAAAATTAGCCTCTACGTTGGCCATGTTCGGGGAAAAGATTATGGAGCCGCACGGTTGAAGAAGTATGACTGTGACATTTGGTATCAGAGCCACGCTGTAAGCGTTGAGTTGAACCTCTTTCTCTCTTTCTGGCTTAGCCTAACTACGACGGGGTCGAAATGCATTTTGTTCTTTGTATTCAATAAGACAACCCGGTTGTTATCAGAGTGACTTCACAAATGTGTCAAGAGTGTCAGTTTGGCAAGGCAGTGGTGCTAGTCCGTATCAGAGATAGAAAAAGGGTTGAAGCCTGACACTTTGAATCTCAGTGAGTGCCAAAAGTAAGTTACTTGGTTAGAGGAGTCAAACCCGTTAGAGAGTAAGAACCAAGTACCGTTGCCAAGGAGTTTGATGGTTTCGTGTTCTGTCCTAGAAAAAAAAATAAACAAACAAATCGATTCAAATAAACAAAGTGGCCCATGCTCCCGACACGTGAAGAAGAGCTTATCATAAAGTGCTCATTTGCGAGTGAACTGCTAGGGAGAAGTTGCACGTTAGTGACTCGTTGATGTGAAGTGGTCTGTGACTGAATGCTAGAAAAAAAAAGTAAGAGAAAGAAAGGTGGCAAGATGTTGTCAGACATCAAGTGGGGCAATGTTAGAAAAGAAGAGAATCTGTCTATGTTTGTTTGCCTTGAGTTGACATAAACCAAAAAGTGTTCTTCAGATAGTGGTAAAGCAAAGTTCAAGAGGAAGTCTTGGAACTGATGTTCACTTGCCTGGATTCCTTCATAAGCCAGAAGTTGCACATTTAAGTATGTTCGTTGTTGTTTGCGGAAGAAGCGAAGTTAAAGGGAGATGGGTTAGGTGATACCTAGACTTTAATCCCCTTCAAGACAGTTCAGATAGTCACTTTTGAGGTAGAGAAAAGCATGGGTGGCATTTATACAAGTCAAGAAGAAGTTGAGTGGAGACCGTTGGGTTAGCCTTGGCAGTATCCGTGTTGATTCCTTCGGGAAACTGTAAGCAAAGATGAGACGATCAAGGTAAGAGTACAAGTGAGGCAAGGTGGCCTCTAGGCCATCCAAGAGAAAAGAGTAAGAGATTGGGCCATGCGAAAGAAGTGCCTATAGTGCACAGGGAAAGAAAAGAAAGAAGTAGAAGGTGAACGAAGTAGGGTGCCTTCGAAAAAACCATTGCTGTCAGAGGGATAATGTTAATGGTTGCAAGCAGAAAAGTCAAGAGCCAGAGACGACATCGAGAAAAGTGAAAAAGCGGAAGAAAAAGAAGAGAAACGTCCCAAGAGTGGATTGCGGCTAAGAAAGAGCCATCAAGAGGGAAGTAACTCGAGAACATGGGTTACTTACCCCATAAGTGTGCTCCGAAAGGCATGGGCACGCGTGTCCCTTAAGCTAATCCATGTAAGATAGATAGTTGGCTTCGCAAGAGGAAGATAAAGCAGTCAGAAAAAGTTCATGTAAAGAAGTGTCAGTCTAGCGAATCAAGCGAGCGAAGAAGAGAAAGTAGTTGAAGCGACCTTGCAACTTATTTTTCCATAGCAGGTGGCTTAGTAACAAAGATTGGCTCGAAGAGAAGAAGTCATCTTCGAAGAAGAACGAAGGGAGAAGAGTTAACTATCTCAGCATGGAATTCAGTTGTCAGTTTCTTGGATAATAGGAAAGTTGAAGCCAAGTGGGCTTGAAGCGAGGGCAACAGTGCCCAAGTGTAGTTCAATGTCTTGATGAGATGTTTCAGGCCAAGTCCTTGAGTGAGGCGCAAGTAATTCCACAAAAGGGAGCAACCTCATAAGTATTGTGCCAATTTAATGTTGTCTGAAGCGTGGGAAAAAGAAGAATAGAGTCAGTTAGCCCTCTAAAGAAGAAAGACGACATTGAGGATGATGGCGAGATCAACTAGGGAGAACATCTTGACCCTATTAAAAGGAAAAACTTCATTGAGGACGATGACGAGATTAAGTGGGGGAGAATGTCTTGACCTTACTATAAGGGAGAGCGTCATCGAGAACGATGACGAGAATAAGTGGAGGAGAGTATGTCAACACATAAAGAGCGTCATCAAGGACGATGACGATATTAAGTGGGAGAGTGTCTCAACCCTAGTATGATAGAGTGGGTTGAGACTCCCACAAAGTGGGCAAGACAAGAAGTAAGCATGCTGACATCTAAAAGGGTGCCATCCATTAGGCGAAAGAAAGAGCAAGAGAAGTGAAGTCTCATGATGTGATTGAGGAGGAAAATACATCATCCAACATACAAAGAGGAGTGAACAAACAATCAGGTTGAACATCAAACAAGAAGACAAACACTAGTGTCATTGGTGGTGTCAATGACAAGTTTAGTAGGGGTTAGATGGGGTCCCGAGCCATGATCTTGGGAGTCAGGGTCTCGTTGTGAGTTTGGACGAGCGGCTCTAGAGTTAGATGCATAGTGAGGAAATATGCAAGCATGTCGAATTTCATGTCAATCCAAGTTCAAATGAAAGCTCTATGTTGATGAGTGACCGTTCGCCATAATCCACATGCATGGATGGAAAATAAGAAAATGTTCATAATGCACTATGGGGGAGGTATGGTATTGGCTCTCCACCACTCCTGGGCCTTGGTGCCTAAGTGAGCTACCACATGACAACGAGTGTGGCATGACGTGGGCAAGTGTCGCAGGATGAAAGTCTCAGACAACTTCTTGTGAGAAGGAGTTACTCAAGGATAGTGTTGGGTGACACGGGTGTGCCAACATTATGCCTTCTCGGGAAGATTGGAGGTTGGCATATATGCTTGGGTTCCAGCACGATATCCTCAAACAACACGGTATGGTCGTAAGTGTCGTCATGCCATGACGATGTTCATGTTGATGATTGTCCCATTGGTCCCGGTAAATATGAATGACTTGAGAGTCGGTTCTCGATAGATGTGTCCATATGCGAGATGAAGCGTTATGACATTCTAAGGTTTGGGATGACATCGTTGAATATTGGTGGACATCTGGTGAACGTTGGAAAGATAGTCTTGGCTCAATTAGAAACAAGACTTATCCTAGTTAGCAAGTTAAGCTAGTTCCTGACTTGAGGTAAAACAAGAAGCTTAAAGTGAGCTTGATAAAGCAGTACTGACCCCATGATAGGTCAAGATGTTGAGGTTGATGCCCTAAATTTAATAGCTTATTATTTTCATTTTTTTTTGTTAATTTATATTTATTTGTAGTTGTCTTGAGTAGTTTAGTGGTTATTGGTAGACACGCTGAAACAGAGGGGGGGCTTTGAAACGAAATTTTGGTTACACAAGTAGAACAAATCTATAATAGTAAATATGGATCACTGTTTCAACTACAACACTGTTTGTGCAAAGTCCAATTTCATAAGTGTTGATTTGCCAAAATTTTTAGTAATTTTTTTTTCATAAGAATTAAATTTATATTTAATTTAATTCAATTGAATCTATTTTGTAAAATTAAAATTTAAAAAAAAAAAATACAAGCTTACTGGAAAATTTTCGATGAGCATCTTTATGGGATACTATGATCTTTTTTAGCCAACTTATTTTTTCCCTTAAAACTTTTTTAAAAAAAGAAACCTTAAACTTAAGTCTCGGTTAACCTACTCCAATTCCCTTAAGCTATATTTATTTTTTTTTAACCAATTTCAAATCCAATTAAACTTATGGGAATTCCCGTAAGGGATAGATTAGGTTTGTTTGTTTGTTTCTTTTAAAAAATAATTCTTAATTTTTTATTTATCATTCTTAGTTTTGAGTCGAAGAAAAAACTTTCATTTTTAACCAATTTCAAACCCAATTAAACTTATGGGAATTCCCGTAAGGGATAGATTAGGTTTGTTTGTTTGTTTGTTTCTTTTAAAAAATAATTCTTAATTTTTTATTTATCATTCTTAGTTTAGAGTCGAAGAAAAAACTTTCATGAATTTTCCGTAACAATTGAAATTTATAGAAAATTTTTCAATAACGAGAAATCCCAATGAAATTTTTTCCTTTAAAAAAAACAACAAATTTACTACAAACAAAATAGAATACTTAAGTTTAAATTTTAAAACTGAAGTTGAATAAGAAAAGTTGTGTTAGGTAGAGGTGAAATTGGACACACTCAATAAGGGACAAAATGATTTTTTTTTTCCATTATGTGAGACCCTACATTTAAAATCTGAAAAAGTAAGAAAGATGATAGAATAAGAAGTTTTTGAAAAATAAATTAGTTTTGTCTACTAAAACACCTTTTCAGGTTAGAAATAACAATTTTCCTAAATTGTTTCCCATAAGTTTTAATTCAATTATTTTATGGGTAATTATTTTTAATAACAAAGCTGCTAGAAATATTTACAAATATAGTAAAATGTCACTGTTTATCAGGGATAGACACTAATAGACATCTATTTGTATGTGACATTGATAGATTGTGACATTTTGTTACATTTGTAAATAAGGATTTTATTTAAAACATCCTCTTTATTTCATTATTTCAAAAATGTCTTTAAATTTAAATTTTTTCAAGAAAGGGTTTTAGTGTTATTTTTAGACAAATTTGTCCTTTTTTTTTTATTATTTTTACGTCTGATTTTTATATAATTTCCCAATCCACAAAGCTCCCTTAATGACAGGGAGAGAAAATTCGTTTTATAATGGGGAGAGAAAATGACATTTAATATGATTCTATTTTTTATTTTATTTTTCATGTTGTTTTTTGACATTATGTGATATATTCCACTGTTTGTTTTGAATATTATGTGATATATCACTTGTGCTTATATTATATTCCATTTTTTATTTGGAAATATTATAACAAATATATGAATATACTGGTAAATATATTTGATATGTACTCAAATACAACTGATTTCACGGCAATTTTTTTTAGTTTTTCTAGTGGATTCATGATTATTTTTATATATACATTAGAACATTGTATTAGATGGTTGCATATATTCTAACCAATATATGAAATATAAATATACTCAAATAGATATACCATTAGAAAGTTTCAATATAACCATATCCATTGACAATACGATATAAATCACAGTATATATCATAAATCTCATTTATATTACAGTATATATCATAAATTAAAGGTAGTCGAAAAATAAATAAAAATATCTACCACAATACATAAATCACAAATGGACTTAATATTCAACATAGAACATATATATAAGCATATATATCATAAAAATAAGAAAGCAAAATAAAAAACTATCATCGTTTATATAAAATAAGGATTATATATTTCACAGTTTTTATATGTATATTTATTTTTTGGTTTATGTCCCCATCTTCATCTCTTCTTCTCCCCATCTTCATCTCGTCCATTTCGTCTAGAACCCGTGCCGTCGACCGTCATTTTTTCAGAACTCCACGCCGTCGGTTCATCCCGCCTTGGATCTGCTCGCCCACATGGCCGATCTGCTCGTCCTTGCACTAGATCTACTCTCCCCACACCAGATCAGTTTGCCCGATGCTGGTTTTACTCGCTCGATGTTGGATCTGCATGCCCATCGCTGGATTTGTTCATCCCACGACATCCGTCTCCCGTCGCTAGCCATCCATCTCCTACCTGCTGCTCTTACCGGAAGGAGAAAAGAGATAGAGGAGAAAGGAGAAAAGAGAGGGAGGAGAAAGAAGGAGGAAGTGAAAGAATTTCAACATTTTTTTCTTTTTTAAAAAGGAACATAAATAGGCGTGAAGCCCCAAACTAAAATTGTAGATACCCATTGACATTAATGGAAAAACAAAGTACAATAGTTTTTTTTTTTGGTAAAAAATTGAATGTTCAAAACATTAATGTAATATAACCCATATTTTACTATCTTTTATGTCGAAAACACTTTTAATTAAGAAATTTGATATAAGATTTGGTAAACATAACATAATTTGGAGAAATTTTGAAAAGAGGTAAAATTTGGTATAAAATTACATAATATTAGAATCTTGGTGTTCATCCTGTTCAAGATTTGTCTCCAAATGAAAACTGAAGACTAAATAAATTTGATTTATTATTATAAATAATTTCACACACACCCGCCACAATCGACCTGTCTTCTCACATGGGTATCCCTTAAGGCCCAAACCCATAACTAGAGATGGGGGTTTATGAAGGAGACTCCAAGTTACAAATTTAGCAATGTGGGGTTTCTCAAAAGCTTATTTTTCTGGTTTATGAAGGAGACTCCAAGTTACAAATTTAGCAATGTGAGGTTTCTCAAAAGCTTATTTTTCGGGTTTATGAAGGAGACTCCAAGTTACAAATTTAGCAATGTGGGGTTTCTCAAAAGCTTATTTTTCTTTCATTTAAGTTTTTCACCAACAAGACCTAACTGTGAATCTATGTTTATATTGAAGATTTTTGAGGAAGAGATATATGAGTAATTAATGAAGAACAAAACATCAAACAAACGACCATTATTCAAATGGAGGAGAGACAGTGCAACAAAAGCAATTGAATAATCAAGTAGCTAATAATAATAAGAAGGGGAAGAATGGTGCCAGAAGAAGAACTGCTTTGCAACCCCTCCTGACCACCTCTGATATAAACTAAAAGGAAAGAATTGTCAAAGGAATCGATATGTCAATTCTACTCCAACTCCTGTTCTTGACTTAAACTGGAAGTCAAAGATTTCTTCTAGGAGGAAAACCAATCAACAAAACTTGACAACAATTTTCGACTTGAACCAAAAGGAAAGATTGCTTTTTTCATAAGAATTAAATTTATATTTAATTCAATTCAATTAAATCTATTTTGTAAAATTAAAATTAAAAAAAATACAAGCTTACTGGAAAATTTTCGATGAGCATCTTTATGGGATACTATGATCTTTTTTAGCCAATTCATTTTTTCCCTTAAACTTTTTTAAGAAAAGAAAACTTAAACTTTGTTAGTTTCGGTTAAACTAATCCAATTCCCTTAAGTTATAGTTTAATTTTTTTAAACCAATTTCAAATCCAATTAAACTTATGGGAATTCCCGCAAGGGATAGATTAGGTTTATTTGTTTGTTTCTTTTAAAAAATAATTTTTAATTTTTAATTTTTTTTTTATTTATCATTCTTAGTTTTGTGTCGAAAAAAAACTTTCATGAATTTTCCGTAACAATTGAAATTTACAAAAAAAAATTTCCATTACGAGAAATCTCAATGAAAATTTTCCTTTAAAATAACAACAAATCTACCTCAAACAAAATAGAATACTGAAGTTTAAGTTTTAAAACTGAAGTTGGGTAAGGAAAGTTATATTAGGTAGAGGTGAAATTGGAGGCACTTGAATGAGGGACAAAATAATATTTTTATTATTTGAGACTCTACATTTAAAATCTGAAAAAGTAAGAAAGATGTTAGAATAAGAAGTTTTTGAAAAATAAATTATTTTTGTCAACTAAATAACCTTTTCAGGTTAGAAATAACAATTTTCCCAATTTGCTTCCCATAAGTTTTAATTCAATTATTTTATGGGTAATTATTTTCAATAGCAAAGCTCTTAGAAATATATACAAATATAGTAAAATATCATTGTCTATTAATGATAGATATTGATAGAGATTTTATAGTAAAATGACATTGATAGATAGTGACATTTTGGTACATTTTTAAATAGAGATTTTACATAAAACATCCTCTTTAGGCTATATATTTAAAAAATATCTTTAAATTTGATTTTTTTCAAGAAAGGGTTTTAGTGTTATTTTTAGACAAATTTGCTCATTTTTTTTATTATTTTTATGTCTGATTTTTATATATATTTCCCTATCCACGAAGCTCCTTTAGTGATGGGAAGAGAAAATTCATTTTATAATGGGGAGAGAAAATGACATTTAATACGATTTTATTTTTTATTTTGTTTTTCATATTGTTTTTTGATATTATGTGATATATTCCATTGTTTTTTTAATATTATGTGATATATCGCTTGTGCCTATAATATATTTCATTTTTTATTTGGAAATATTCTAACAAATATATGAAATATACTGGTAAATATATTTGATATGTACTCAAATACAACTAATTTCACATAAATTTGTTAGTTTTTCTAGTAGATTCATGATTATTTTTATATATACATTAAATCATTATATTAGATGGTTGCATATATTCTAACCAATACATGACATATAAATGTACTCAAATAGATATACCATTAGAAAGTTTCGATATAACCATATCCATTGATAATACAATATAAATCATAGTATATATCATAAATCTCATTTATATCATAAATTCAAAGTAGTCGAAAAATAAACAAAAATATCTACCACAATACATAAATCACAAATGGACTTAATATTCAACATAAAACATATGTATAAGCATATATATCATAAAACAAGAAATCTAAATAAAAAACCATCATTGTTTATATAAAATAACGATTATATATATTATAGTTTTTATATGTACATTTATTCTTTGGTTTGTGTCCCCATCTTCATCTCGTCTGGAATTTGTACCATCGACCATCATTTTTCAGAACCCCACATTGTTGATTTATTCCACCTTGGATCTGCTCGCCCGACACTGGATTTGCTCACCCTCGCACCAGATCTGCTCCCCCCACACCAGAACAACTAGCCCAATGCTGGTTTTACTTGCTTGCTGTTGGATCTCATGCCCAACGCTGGATCTATTCGCCCCACGCTATCCATCTTCAGTCGCTAGTCGTCCGTCTCTTGCCTGCAACTCACACCGCCAGGAAAGAGAAAAGAGACGAAGGAGAAAGGAGAAAAGAGAAAAGAGAGGGAAGGGGAAGAAAGAGGAAGTGAAAGAGTTTGAACATTTTTTTTTCCTAAAAAGGAACATAAATGGGCGTGAAGACCAACCTAAATTGTAAATACCCATTGATGATAGTGGAAAAACAAAGCACAATAGGTGTAATTTTTTTTTTTTTTGGTAAAAAATTGAATGTTCAAAACATAATGTAATATAGCCCATATTTTAATGCATTTTATGTCGAAAGCCCTTTTAAATAAGTTGGCTTATTTTCTTATATTTGAATATTTATTTATTTTAAAACTCGCTTAGGGGAAAAGGATTGTCTCCCAATATCTTGTGTATGAGGATTCTAAGACCCGATCCAAGCACAGAATCTCAAATGCTTAAATCTTTCATAATTAGAATATATATATATATATTTTAAATCTTGGAAATAGTTTTTCTCAGTTCATCTTAGTCGACCACCGGAATTTTTATTAGTAATTCATATAAGTGTGAAAACATAAATTGAGCTAAAGATTTGAAAAATTATTGAAATTTGATATAAGATTGGGTAAACATAACATAATTTGGAGAAATTTTAAAAAGAGGTAAAATTTAGTATAAGATTTAAAAAGATTACATAATATTAGAAAAATTAGTAGAATCTTGGTGTTCATCCAGTTCAAGATTTGTCTACAAATTTTTACATTCTATTTGTATTGATCTTCATCAAGAGTAAGTGAATTGTTAAGGTCTGTAAAAACAGCTACCTGCGGTGGACAGAAAATGCGTGCAACTAATGAAAACGGAAGACAAAATAAATTCTTTATTTTAAAATAATAATTAAAAAAATAAAGAAATGGAAAGGATTTATTATTATAAATAATTTCACACACACTCGCCACAACTGGACGGACGGCGGCACGTGTGGGATGTCCACCAAATCCATCTTGTCTGTCTCCTCACCGTCTCTAAAACATGGGTACCCCTTGGGGCCCAAACCTATACTAGAGGTGGGGGTTTATAAAGGAGACTCCAAGTTACAAATTTAGCAATGTGGGGTTTTTCAAGAGCTTATTTTTCTTTTATTTAAGTTTTTCACCAACAAGGCCTAATTGTGAGTCTATGTTTATATTGAAGATGTTGGGGTTCATGCCCTAAACCCTCGTTGGGTTATGTAGTTTGTAAACACTGTATTGAACAAACGCTTGTGATGTGATAATATATGATATTTTCTTCACTGTTGTCTATGAAACATGAGATGTTTTAATTGCTTTATCACAAACCAATAAACTAAGATCCCTGGTTGTCGTTGTAACTTAAGTATGTATGTGGAGACATACAAGTGGATCATGCCTTAAGTGATAACCAAAATGATATGTAGTATATGGATATAGGAGGGAAACCTTATCTTGGTGACACTACGGATACGGCTCGCTTTGTAGATTGTTACAAGTGTTGTGACGTGCTACAGATGGTCTGATCCTGATCATCCATGTAGAAACATGCGAGCGGGGGCGTCCTATACAAAGGAGTTTATATAAGATTGGACCACGAAGTGTTATAGTCTCATTATATAACGTCGTTCATGACAGAACCTTCATTTCACTAGAATGACCATAGGTAACATGACCTTAATCTTGAGTGAGTTGGTAACTTCTGCTTTGAGAGTGATGCTTTTATTTGCATGGGTGCGAGTGGCCAAATTGAATCTACCACTTTGGGGATTCGTCTGATTTGGGAGGTATTGTTGTTTGCAACATTACGGAGTCTATTGTTGTTCGATATCTGCGAATTATAAAATAATTAGATAACATTTTAGGTCGAGGGTTCGACCATCGACTTCTTCTTTAATTTTTCTTGGTCGAGGCTTCAACCTGACTTGTTTTTTTTTTATACAAAATCTCAACCTCTAAATACTTTCAAAACAACCACAAATCTCTAAATACTTTCAAAACAACCATATTTCCCAAAATACTTTTCCTAAACTACAATATTTTTTAAAAAAAAACTCTTTATGGTTCTTAATAAGTTAGATGGCTAACTTTTTTCCATTGCTCTCTTAGACAGATTTTGTGATAAAAATTATTTTGTAGTTGCAGTCTCTGTTCTTTAATTGACGCATACAACTTTTCATATTTATTTTTATTTTAAAAAATCAAATAATCAAGATTATAAATCTGTAACCACAGTCCAAGTATTTAAGTACCATTAGTTTTTCAAACACAAATCAAAATTACTTGATTCCAAATAACCCACCACGAACGCAATGTTATGACGATTGGGGCGTATTGCTCGAGTGGGTCGATTCCTCGTCTTTCTTCAGCCACGTCGCAGTCGGCCGCACCCCCTTACTAGACGACGACGTCGCTCCTCTCTGTCGCTGTTGTGCGCCTGCACCCTAGCAACTGCCCTCGCGTCCGCATCCACCCTCGCATCCTTGTCCTCGTGCGCAAACGTACTCATCTTCGCGTCCGCCCTCGCATCCTTGTCCTCGTGAACAAACGTACTCATCTTCGCGTCCGCCCTCGCACTCGCCTCCTCTTCCGTCCCTGTTCTTGCGTCACCCCATCCCTCACTTCCGCCTTCGCCTCCCCCCGACTTCTGCCCTCGCCTCCACCTCCTAATGGGCCTTGTGATTGCAAGTCCACATTGTGGTTACAGAATGAAAAAAAAAAAATAATCAGGTATATAGTAATTATATTATCATTTAGAAAAATAATAAAAGATGAGATCTTTTTTTATTATAGAAAAACGTATGAATATCACATGATTCCAATTTTCTAAAATTCAAAAAATACCCTCATCGTCCCTCATTTTTATTAATGAGACTATATTTAATTTCAAGGGAATAATTTACCATAAATCTTCCGATTTATAGTTGTTTAAAATTTTCGAATCAGATTTAATAATTGTTTATTTAAGAAAGAACAAAGATGGACATTTTTTTTTTTTAGAGATTACTCTTTTACTATCAAGACACTTACTCACTTTTCTACACTAGCTTGTAGCTTTGTTTGGCTTACATATGGAGCCACATCTCTTATTTATAGAAGAAATAGGATTTTTCTATACTTTTTTTTAGATAACAATTCTAGATAATTCTATAATATTATCCTTATCTAAAAGAACTCTTAGAATTCCTTGGAGTCAGAAACCTTAAGATATTTCTAGATCTTTTCTTTGCGAAATATATTTACATATTTCAATATAATTCTAGAAAAGTCTAGTATCCATACTTCAATAGAAGATTTTGGAATAATTAGTGTTGCTTTTATTTCAACGAGCCCCCAATACAACTTCCAACCTTTCATCTCGACCTGTCAATAAGGGTAGGTGTTCTTGCTTACATTGCACCACAAACAGTTGCAGCTGTAGATACCTCGGAAGGGCATGCAATGATCTGTGTAAATGCAAAGGGGCGCGCTAGTCTCCCTTCCAGGGGAAACCACAAAGAAAGAAGAAGAAAAACACAAATTCTTTTAACGACCTTTTTTTGGTATATCATTTTTTGTGAAATCATCAACACAGATTCTATCAACGACATTTTTTTTGTATTTCTTACACTGACATTGGAAGTTTTTTGTTAGACATATTACTGCATGCGAAGGAAATGAAATCAATATCAGTACCATCCGTTACACAAAATATTTTTGGGTTTGGGCTTATGGTTCTTTATAAGTTAGATTGCTATCTTTCTTCCATTTCTCTCTTAGACAAAATTTCTCATAAATCTATCTATGTCATATAGGCAGAATCATTTCTCTCTTAATGTAGTTTGATTTGATCAATTAAGATACATGCACAGCGAAGAAAAAGAATATCAACGAAAACTATAAAGGTGAACAAAACTTAACCAAAATCACCTACAACTTTTAGGCCATGTTGCATGGTAAAGAAGACCAAGATAAATTCCTTAGATCCCAAGAAGAAGTTTACAACTATGACTATCAGCTTCAAGGTGGAAGGAAAAAGTGTACACTAAATCAGTGAAGTTTAATACCATTAGAAAATTATAGGATATAGAGTTAGTCATTTGAACAACTCTTCCAACTCTTTGTTAATTGCTTGCATTTGCTCTGCCAAAAATTTCGATTGTACTAAAGAAAAAATACCTTTGATCTTTAGAAAAATCCAAAACTTCTGGCAGCTTTTTAGAAGACCACACTACGACAGTGAAAGAAAATGGAGTACATAAACATGAGAGGAGGATAAAAAAAAAAAGACTTAAAATGCACAACAATATTTAATGTAAGGAAAGTTTTAGAGAATATTTAAAACCGCTTATTGTATCTTATGCCATGACAGCTGATAGTTAATGTATGCTGCGACAGCTGATAGTCAATGTAAAGTAGTAAACCAACGAAATATAGATCATGCTTGAAAAGAAATAGATAGGACAAGTTAGAAGTACTTAAATTATTAGCATTAACAAGGCCTATGGTGCCTTCACCGAGAGTCTTGATATGTTATTAGCAAACAAAAGCAGTTTTAAATAGTGTCTGATTTAATGTGCTGACTGCTGAGTAATCAGAACCGTTTATGATCATTGCATTTCAACTAATTGTTTATTATCTTGTTACGTCATGAAGGTAAATTAACTTGTCATTATGTGGTATGTGGTACACTGCTCTCTCAACATCAACAAGTTATGTTGGATGTTTGTAGATCTAGAGGGCTAACTTGAACGAACATGACAAGCTAACTTACTTAACATTACCATTCTCGATCTGGAAATGTGATACCTGTCTCATCCTTGTCCTTTGTGCAAGTGCCCCATCTTTGATTTTTCTCCTTTGGTTGCTTTCTTCATTTCAAGCTCAATCTGACTGGAGTTTTCCTCATGGGCTCAGTTAAACATTCTCACAAAGTTGCATAAAGTTGACATATCTATAAGCTTCATTGAAGATTGATGTAGTTTTTCAAATAATTGTTGTCAACTCTGCTTTTGAAAAATCAAAGTAAAATAGTGTTTGATAAATTAGAAAAACTAGTTACGGTGTTAGATAAATTAATAGTAAATTGATAATTTAATTATATGAACCAAAGCATATTGATATGTTAGAAATGTCAAGAATATGGGAGTTCTTGACCGGTTAAACATGTCAAGAATATCTACACTCTTACACTACAACATGTCAAGCCTACTTATGATTTTTTTTAGAAAAATCTATAATTTTACGTTTTTACCTATAATTGCTCTTGTATTTTGATACATACATTTTCAGTCTTATATATCAACCAAATTTCTACCAATATCTCTTTATAAAAACTTTACTTATTTAACATTGTTGATGTTACAACCTCATAAAGTATTTTCCAACATTATAGTCAACCCCATATGAACAATTTCAAAAGTATAACAACAATCATAGGTATTGCCAAGAACAATGTACATAATGGCAAAAGAAGACATATACGTCTTAAACATGGAGCTGTGAAACAATTATTAAAGGGAGGAATTATTTCCTTGGAAGCAAAATTTGGCTGACCCTTTATAAACATGGGACTTAAACCCTTAGGATTCTATAGCCTTTTATCTGGGTAGTCTATTGCGATAGACTTGATGATCCATAGCCCTTCATTTGGGTGGTCCCAGTATGGACTTGAACTAAAACCTTTTAAATTCCATAGCCCTTCTTTTGGATGGTCTTAGTATGGACTTGATGGATAAGTGTAAAATCTTCATAGCTCACTTCTGAGTGGTTTGTCTTTGACATACTTGAACAAGAAGGTCCTAGTATGGATTAGACGAGAAATCTTCATAGCTTGATTTGAATGATCTATTGCGATAGACTTGATGAAGCAATTAACGTGATTGTGAAGGTGTGGTCGCCTTCTATGAAAGAGTTTGAAGGTTTCTTTCTAGAGCTTTCACAGTGACATGAGATTTATGTGTATGACCATAATAAACACACTTTATATCATAGAATCGAGAGAAGGACTAGAAGTAAGATTATTGCCCTACTTCATTATGCATCAATTCAAATTGTTAGATATTGACGTTTAAGTCTGATATCTTTTATTTGCTCAGAACACTTTTTTCTTTCTTTTTTTTTTTTTAGGAAAAGTAAAGGAGAGTGGGAAGTTTTGTCAAATATGGATAGTTTTAGAATTGCCTAGAGGCATTCTAGATGAGAATCAAAAGTGAGTTGATGGTGGAAGTATTCTCCTATATAACTTTTCCAACGTGTCCAAAAATATAATGGCCATTCAAATCTTTTATTATTTTGTGATAATCATTTAAAAGGATCTATATATATAATAAAAGATATTTATCCGCAAATCAAATTATATACGTAAAATCTTTTAATGTTATATATAATTTGATTTGCGATAAATATCTTTTATTATATATATCTATATTAAAAAACTTTTTAAATGTGTGAAGATTGGTTGAGATTTGTTTTTGTAACTAAGAATGGGTAAATTTAGTTTTATACAAAATAATATTCAAAGGGGAAAAAATTATTTAAAAAAATTGAACACAATTTTTATATTTGTAAAAAAGAACCTAGTTTTTAGTTTATTATTATTTTTTAAGTGAGACTTTGTCACTCAAAAAATATTTAAAAGTATAAAACTGGAGGTAGTTGAATGAGAAACAAAATGATATACTATGTGAAATCCTCCACTCAAAATTTGAAAAAGTAAAGAGATTAGATAAAAAAAAGTTTTAAAATGTGATTTAGTTTTTTCCACTCGAAACTTTTTTAGGTTAGAAATAAATTTTTCCTAAGAAAATTCCCGCAAGCATCATCACTACCATAAGTTTTTTTTTAAAAAAAATTTATTTATATATAAATTAAATTAATTATTTAAAAAACCTAAAACTTAGGAACTCCCGTAAAGCAAAGCATGTTATGAGAACTTCCATTTCCCAAATGCTTACAGGAATTCTGAGCAAGCTCATTTTTCTTTTTCTTTTTTTTTTTCTTTTTTTTTTTTTAAATTCAAAATAAAATAACTTAACTTAGTTTAAGTTATCCAATTTCAATTCACTTAAGTTTAGTTTATTTTGTTATAATCAATTTCAACTTTTTAACTTATTCTGCAAAATGGCCAAGAACACCAGAATTCTTACGCTAGCTTTTTTTTTCTTCTTCTTTTCCTTTTTTACTAGAAATTTTCTCGTCACCATGCTAAGAATGTGGCACGTGGCCGGAATACTTCACTAATTTATATTATTTGGGACAAATGGTTGGTTATTATAGTTCTAGATTATTATAGATGGGTTATAAGATTTTATGTTTGAGATACAAATTATTTTAGTTTGAATTATAATAGTATGTATATATTTGAGATGTAACTATTTTAGTTTGAGAAGTAAATAGTAAACATATAGCAAAAAAAATAAAAAATGATGAATGTAAAATAGTAAAAATAGCAAATAGCAAATACGAAGCAAATGAAAGTTTTGAAATAATGTTGATTGTAGCTAACTGAAAACTACAAAATAGTATTTATTGTAGTAAGAGGTGATTATTATAGCCTTAGGATAATCCCAAACACCCACATAGTTTTTAAAACTTATTATTTATAATCATTTTAAATAGTAATTGTATCAATTTAAACTCTATACTTTTGTAAATGTATCAATTTACACCATCCATTATTTTCTAATGGAAAAATATTATATGAGACTTATAGTTGTTTATTAATTAAACCTCCAAACTTTCATGAATCATTTTAGACTCCCAATTAGAACTTTCTTTGAGAATCATCTATGCATTAACTTAATTGTCCATTTTGTAAAATTGACATTTGAAAAAGTCTATACATTTATGAGAATTGATGCATGAATAATTCTTGAAGATAATTATAATGAAGGGTCTAAATTGATTCACTTACGAAGATTTAGGAGTATACACTTATAAGTTTTACACGATATTTGTCAAACAAATAAAAGTTTAGAGTTTGTTTAGAATAAAAGTCTAGAAATGGTATAAATTGATACACTAATAAAAGTTTAGAATTTAAATTGATATAATTATTATTAGTTAATGGTTAATTAATACAATCTCCAAAGTTTAGAATTTAAATTGATATAATTATTATTAGTTAAGGGTTAATTAATACAATCTCCAAAGTTTATGGTATAAATTGATATTTTTCTTAATAGTTTTGAAACCTACTATTAAAATATTGTAGTTTTTAATCCACGTAGGCATCGCTGTCTCTCAAATATATGAGAATGTGTGTAAAACTCTTCTTCGTCTTTTTAATAGGGAAATGCTCAAGCTCGTCTCGTTTCACTAAAAGGGAAATGGTTAAGCCAATCTCGCCACTGACACTGTACAACCTCAATTAACATTGTTAATAGATATTGCACATATCCCACGGATGAGCCTTATAAATACCCTTACACCATCAACCTCAAGGAGCAAGCAATTGATCTCTCCATGCTTAATTGAGTTAAATACTCCTACTAACTTAGACATTAAAGTATACTCGATTCGGACCCACATTGGTGCAAGTACTCTTGCAAGTCAACTTCAGCTCCAACAACGTGTTCAAACTAAAGGAGAGGGTCAGAGGAGTAAGGAGGGTACAAGATGAAATACCCACACAATGTATATTTCATCTTGTACAAATAAAAGTTAGTAGAATATAATTTAGAATGACTCGATATTAGCACAATGTAACAACCATTTATCTCTACAATGATTTGATATTATTCACGTTGAGCATAAACCCTCGACTTTGCTTTTGAGATTATCTAAAATGTTTCATATCAATAGAGATAATTATTCATTTTTATATACCCACGATCGTTTTCTTTACTAGTGTAAAACTTTGTTTGCACCTATCATAAACTTATGATTTTCTTAAATGAGTTAGATTTTTTTTCCAGAAAAAGTGAAGACTCAAAACAATTTTTTTTTTCAGAGAAAAGTGAATACTAAAAACAAACTTTAAAATTTAAGTATGAAATACAAATTTAAAATTAAATTCAAAATTGGTTAAAATAACATTTTTGGTCTCAATACTTTTGTTCAAATTTTATCACTATAGTTTCAATGAAACGCTTCGGCCCATAGGTACTGAGGAACTTTGCTTGCATCAGTTTTTAGCAGTCTAAGTGATGTGCCTTTGTTAAGGGTGATCATCAGTTGGTCGGGGTCGGATTTCTGACTAGACCGATGCCGAACCGAGCATAATCGGTTCTGAACCTTGCCAAATCGGTCCGACTGTCGTCTGAGCAAAAAACACGACCAATCGACCGTCAGTTTGGTCTTTATTTATTTATTTATTTTTTAAAATACTTAGACGGTCTAAGTGAGTTTTATAAATTTTAAATAGTCTAAGTAGTAAGTTAGACTTCGAAAAAATGCTATATTTAATTATTTACATTTTATCACTTAGTTGTTAGTGTTGTTAGGTAAAAGTTATATTTAGTTATAAATCATTATCATTATAAATAACAAATTTCTAGTAGGATAGAAACAGAATTGGAAGTGGAAACAAAAAAAAAAAAGCAACACATGGCCATCTTCGCCAACCGACGTGGAAGTCGGTTCAAATAATACCAAACCGTCTCCGACCGATCTTCACTAATTATCGTGCTCGACTTGATTTCGGTTGGTTTGGGTCGGTCGGGTCGATTTTTCGATCTTTCATACTCATCCCTAGTTTCAATTGTCCACTTTTAGTCTATGTATTTTCAATAAATCTTAAATTTATTCTTCAATATTAGTTTATTATTCATTTTTTAATGAAATTTTTATTAATTGTAAATTTTTTTTCTATAAAATTTGAAAATATATTCACATATGATATTTCTTTCATGAAAATTATTATTAATATTTAATCAATTTCAATAAAATATAATTTTGAAATATTAAATTTAAAATTGATTAAAAGTATATGACTAAAATTAGACAATTTAAAATAATAGAACTAAAATTGAATATGGTACCCAACTTTGGGACCAAAGTTAACCTTTAAATTTTGAAGACTAAATCATTCTTAATGACAAAAATTATTAGCTTTGAAAAGTAGATAGAAGTCACCTATTCTAAAAAAAAAAAAAAGTAAATAGAAGCTAAATTTGAATTATAGAGACGAAGTCAGGACGAGAACGAACTTTTGTATTTGCTCGCCATTTTCCTGTGGGGGCAGAAAAATGAGCGATAACAACGCCGCCTTGAACAATAGTGGCGTAAGCTCGAAAGGGGCCACCCCTTTCAGAGAATTCTATCCACATCTTACAGAACGATTGGCAAAGGATTTATACCCAATTTCCCATTTCAAATAGCAAACTTCCATACTTAAGGGGATACCCATTAAGAAATTTCCCCCTTTCCCCTTCTATTACCTCTTATTCGAAGAGCCCAAGCAAGCTAAGGGGGCCTTCTTAACTGGGATTTCTGCAATTCTGCACATAATGGCTTGCAGACTTGCAGATTCCATGGTTCTTTTCAATGTACGCTTCCCTTCTTTTTAATCTTACCCTTGTGTTCTTCTTTTCTCTTATTGTTTTGGTTTGATTGTCAGGGCCCCCATCAGAATTTAGCTCGAACCCAGAAAATTGCATCCCATTGTTCGCCAGGTATGTTTTAGTATCTTCCTTTTGGAGAATTATTTGAAGTTGTTTAAGAATTGATAATTGATTGATAGACTAAATTGTCTAGCAGTTGTGTGATACGGTGTGATACAGTGTGATGACAGTTCAGAGTATATCCATGGTAGATTCAATTCCATTTACTTTGTCACTCCAGAAGGAACCTCGCATGTTGCGGACATGGTTTCTGTAATTAAATATTGAGTAAAATTTGAAATTAGATAGAAGTTAGAGTCCTCAACAAATTTCAAGTACATTGTTACTTTTTCATATCCTCATTCAACTCAAGCCTGAATTTTATATACCATAAAATGAATTAATCGACAAGGAACCAACCAACATAGCTTAGATTTTGCATTTGTTTCTTTATTCTCAAAATGCCAACATAGCCTAGATTGTGCATTTGTTTCTTTATTCTCAAAATGGGTTTTTCTAAGGTTAGCATTTTTTTCCCCTTTTGCTGTCTCTTTGAGCATAAATAACTTGGATTTTCCATTGCCAATTTGGACGGTTCAAACATACTTATTCCGATAGACAGGTATATTGCAAGTGAAGGGGGAAATATTATTTCAGAAGAAAATCAAGCGACAGAACTATCTACTTCCTGTGAAGAGGGCTGCAATTTTACGGGCTGTTGCTGTTCCAGTTGCACCACCATCTTCTTCAGCAGATAGTGCTGAATATAGAAAACAATTATCAGAAAGCTATGGATTCGAGCAAATTGGAGAACCTCTTCCTGATAATGTTAGGTTAAAAGATATTGTTGAGTCCCTTCCTAAAGAGGTACTTCATATTGTTGCAACATACTGTTGTTTAACATCTGCCCTTGAGGCCGTTGCATTTTCATTTCTTCTGTCAAATGAAATAATTTTGATGATACTGTAATTCATGTTTATAGTTTCTTACATAGCCTAGTTAGCTTATGTTCATGTTTCTTTTACTCATTGTATCTTATTCTTTTCATTTTTTTTAAAGGTGTTTGAGATCAATGATGTGAAAGCATGGAAATCTGTTTTAGTATCTGTAGCTTCCTACACATTAGGCCTCGTCATGATTGCAAAAGTTCCATGGTATCTACTACCTTTGGCTTGGGCATGGACTGGAACTGCAATAACAGGGGTTAGTCTTATTCAAATATTCTTTCTGGTTGCTTCCCTTTCCCTTTCTTTTCCTCTCAACCTTGTCAGACTTGCAACTCTGGCCACTGAAGTTACTTTCCTCCTTAAGTTCTTTGTTATAGGTCACGATTGTGCTCACAAATCATTTTCAAGGAACAAGTTAGTGGAAGACATTGTGGGTACTTTGGCTTTCATGCCTCTAATATACCCATATGAGCCTTGGCGGTTTAAGCATGATCAACATCATGCAAAGACAAACATGTATTAGTAATCTCTCCTCTGTCTCTATCTCTCTTTGAAATACTTAATTTAGCTCTATCTTCCTGCATAAGCATTGTTCAATATTGTTCTGTCCGAAATGTCTTATTGAGGTTGGATAACATCTAGTTAAGCAATGCAAAAGCCTTTATCAGTAATATTGTGCAGAACAATATGAAGGGATATTAATGTGTTATAAAATTATAATCCATACCTTGATGGTGCTAGGTTTGTCCACATGACGTCTTATTTACTTATCACTGTTAGTTCTCCCTTGTATCTTGGGATCAAGTTAATTGAATTTCTCCACATGTTTTGCATTTTTCCTAGAGTCAAATATGGTTGTGTTAATTAAGCTTGAAATACTGCATGTATGAAGAAATAGGAATCCATATTTTATAAGTTTGGCTTGTTACTATTTATGCCTTTCATCTTGTAGTTTTAGCTAACCTTCCATTTCTGTTCTTATCCACGTATTATAGGCTGGAAGAAGATACAGCTTGGCATCCTGTGTGGAAAGAGGAATTTGATTCAGCACCTCTTTTGCGTAAAGCAATCATATATGGTTATGGTCCATTTCGACCGTGGATGTCTATAGCTCATTGGTAAGTTAACCTTGGATGGTTCTTTTGCTAGAATAATTTGACTTTATATGAAGATATCTTGTATGTGATTTGACCAAATTCTCTCTTTCTTTCATTAATATGCACCAATTTGTTCTTATGCATAATAGGTTGTTGTGGCACTTTGATTTGAAAAAGTTCAGACCAAACGAAGTGAAAAGAGTGAAGATAAGCTTAGCTTGTGTTTTTGCATTTATGTTTATTGGATGGCCATTGATCATCTACAAGACTGGGATTATTGGATGGGTCAAGTTCTGGTTAATGCCATGGCTGGGCTACCACTTTTGGGTAACATCATTTGCTTGCCTCTTCTTATTACAGTTTCTCCTATAGTCCTATGATCAATTCAATTGATGTTCTGCGTTGGATAGTGATTTGTCATGGTTCTCTATGATGTAACAATGGATTAACAAACTAGTTAACAATCAGAATCAGAGGTTATATGGCAGGGTAGACTAATAAAAATGGACCTTGTAGCTTAGACTACAGTATTCAAGTATCTTTTCATATTGTTGGAACATTAATCTTAATGAAGCTTATATCTTGCACTGATATTCCTGAAGCAAATAAAAGAATGCTTAATACCGTGTTTTCAAGATCATGAGACAATGATATGGTGTTTATGCCACTGTTCTTCATTCATAGAGGGACTATTTTATTGTTCTTATTCTGCATAACTTGAAATTGTCCCAGATAAAATTTGTTGGTTTTACTTATGTAAATTGAGCTTCTATTTAAATTACCTTTTGTTTCTTTCTTAGATGAGCACTTTCACCATGGTCCATCACACAGCTCCTCATATACCGTTTAAGTCTTCAGAAGAGTGGAACGCAGCTCAAGCGCAGCTCAATGGAACAGTTCACTGTGCTTATCCTCAGTGGTAACTGATCATTCATTTCAGTGTCTGTTTTTCCTTCTCTTTTCTTTTTTCTCGCTTAATTCGACTCTAAGCTGATAGAAAGGCGTATTAGAAAAAGATTCAGCACTATTCGTGAGATCCTCTAGTCTTGAAATCTAGATAATACATGTGAATTAAGATTTATCACACAAGTCACATTGACTTGGCTTCTAAGTTTATCTTCTCCCCTCTACAGGATTGAGATTCTCTGCCATGACATCAATGTGCACATTCCCCACCATATTTCTCCAAGAATTCCGAGTTACAACTTACGGGCAGCCCACAAGTCTCTTCAAGAAAACTGGGGAAAGGTAATGGGGTAAACCGAATGCATGTGTGCGTTTTCTTTTCAAACAGTTCTTGCAAAATCTAACGATTGCCTTGCTTAATGCATATATTTTCCCCTACTGATGCTAATAATCTAGTTCTTTTCTTCCATCTTTGTTTTCCCTGCAACACATTTATAGCATCTGAATGAGGCTTCATGGAATTGGCGATTAATGAAGACGATCATGACGATATGCCATGTCTACAGTAAAGAGGAAAACTATGTCGCATTTGACCGACTCAATAAAGAAGATTCTTATCCCATTACATTTCTCAAGAAAGTTATGCCTGATCTTGCTTGATTGATCTTACCTCAACCTTCAGGAACAACACAGACACTTGCTTCTTTCTTTCGTTGTGCAATGTTTTTCTCCACAAATTTTGAAGAACGAATGGAAGGAAACTTGGTAGGACGCCATATATTGAGTTAAAGAATTTCTCTATTTCATTTTCCAATCTCTCGCTCTCCCATTTTCTCGTGAGGGAACATTTTTTTCTCCTCAAATAGCAATAGTCTGTAACCTTTTCTTTTGTTCTTTTAACGTAGTTGTGATCTAAAGAGGAAGAACAAACACTTTGATACTTTATGTTGCCACTTTATAAAAAGGTGTAATGGAAACACTCTCTTTATCAAAGACACCGACTGACAATACAAGTACAACACAACCATTATCATTGCTTTTTGTTCTGCAGCAACCAGTTATTGAAACATAGAAAGATAAAATAGAATCATGATAGAGAGATATCTTTAGAAGAAATTATTTTCATTTGAAGCCTGTTTCTACCTCCAAAGAAAAGGTAGTAATTTGATTGTATAAATTTTTTCTCTTGTTCAAACATTTTTCATTGAATTTTCAGTTCATTTCACTTCAAAATTTTTTACTGGTAGAGTTTTCAATTTTTTTATAGTGCAACACTCGTGGGTAGGAGGATTTAAACCACAAATGTCATAATTACTAGTATACTCGAATACCAGTTGAGCTAAGCTCTTGTTAGTTAGATATTTACATAGATATTTTATAATATACATCTAAATGTTATCTTATTTTATAGAAATGATTAAAAATGATCAATTGTAGTCTAGTTCAGCCACAATCAAATCTCATCGAATTATTTTCTAGAATTCATTTAGTACTCGCTCTTCTTCCACTACTCTTCTAGTTCTCATCCCACCTCCGCATAATTTCTCTCACACACTTATACATTCACATCCCTCTCTCTTCACCCACCTATTCACATTTCTCTTATTTCTCTTTAACTTAGTCTTCACTATCTCTCTCAATTCTTCAATTTCTTCTCCATCTCTAAAATCTTTTGGTATAAATAAATCATTCTCTTCTTTCTTTTATGCTCACAATCTAAACGTTTGAGATAATTTCTTAATTTATTATTTTTTCTTTTTCTTTGTTTTATCTTGCCTACACTTTTATTCATGCTCACAAAGTCACAATAAAAAACTAGGAGTTGAAAAAGAAATCACATTATTTTCTTCTAACTTTCATTTTTTTGTATCTATTTTTCTAAGATATATGATTGTGTATTTCCCCCCTTTTTTATAGAGATGTAGAGAATTGATCCAAGATTTATACATTTGAGGTAATTTCTTAATTTATTTTCATTTTCTTCCTTGTTGTCGCTCCTACATTTTTTCGTAGATGTGTTTATATGTGCTTTTTCTTATTTAATATTTTTTTTAATAGGTGAATGAAGTTGGAGCAACTCACAACTTAGTACTTCTTCAATAACAATGTCGTATTTAAAATCACACAAGAGCTTTGTTGTTGGATGAAGAATTGTGTACTTTTTTTTATATATAATTTATTTTAAAATTGTAATGAAAATATATTGTGTATCCTTATATTTATTTTTTAAAAAATTATATGAACAAATTTGATATGTGCAAGTCTTTTGTTCAAGTTAGAATGCAAATTTTTTCTTAGTATAATTAGTTAACATGATATAATAAAATGTAGATACATCACATGCATAACACATTTTTTTTTTTTTTTTAAAAAAGAGTGGAATAACATTTTAATTTTTTTTTAATCATAGTTATTTATATATTACCTAAATTACTATTATTCTTAAATCTTTTAAATGAAACATTTTTTTATTCCTCCCTCAATTATCTCAATTATATGTACCTAAATGTCAATGACGAATGTCGAAGATCATAATATCTAGATGCATTACTTTTTCTATATATTAAACATGGAAATATCACGTGCATCGCACGTTATTAAAGACTAGTATAGATAAAAGTCATTATGTGGAGAAATTTTTTTGGTTCTTTTACTGTTTCTTTATAAGTCTTTTCATGGTTAATTTGTTAGCAATTTAGTAATTTTAAATATAAATTATTTTATTTGAAATTGTTTTTTATGGTTCATTTATTTCTCTCTTCTTCTAGTACTCTTCTCCACCTTTTCACATTTCTCTTATATATAAGTCTCCCAACCCTTTAAATTCCTCTTAATTTCTAGAATCTTTGGGTATAAATAAAATCATTCTCTTCTTTCATTCATACTCGTAAAGTCGCAGTTAAAAATTTAGAGGTGGAGAAAAAATCACATCATTCTTTTCTTCTAATTTTCATTTGTGTGTGCTTTTTCTTATTTTATATTTTTTTAATAGGTGGAGGAAGATTGGAGCCACCTTCAACTTAATATTTTTTCAACCACAATAATAACAAATGTCTTATTTAAAATTACACAAGAGCTTCATTGTTGTATGATTTCTTGATGACCTCCATATGTGATAATGATAATGATGAACTAAAAACTGTCGAAACTTTTAATTCGATCAAATAATTGTTTCATTTCCTTCTCTAATTCTGTAATATTAGGGCAATAATGAGTCGATCATCAGAAAGCTGGTCAATCTTCTTTTCAAGTTACTTGTTATTAAGTAACCAAAGGAGGGGGGTTTTATGTTGAATTGGTTTTGATTGCTTTGAATTAAAGAAAAGAAATAACAAAGAAACAAAATTTAAGGATTGATTGAATTTAAACTATCAATGAGACAAATATCTAGCCCACCGTGTTTTAAGGTTACTCTTAATTTGCTCCTCAATCATCAATTACTCATACACATAACTCGCAATCTTATAAGTATAAAATTAGTCAACCACATCTAGAAAAGCTAAGTCCTATTAATCAAATCAATCTTTTTGTTTAGATGAAAAGCATCTTGAACATGCAAATAAATTAGCATCAAGATCTAGGCCTATTGTTAAGTCGAACAATTAATTCAGAATTGTCTGATTAAGTGTTCGATGTGAATCTTTCTTAAGTTAGTTAGATGAATGCTATTGGATTGGAATTGTTGAATCAATATACAACTCTAACTTAACTTTTGTCACTTGGTGATATAATAACCTAAAGATTGTGTATTAGATGTAGATCTATAACAATGAACTAAACATGCTTGGCTAATTTATCAGATATTCCCAAACACATTCAATTAATTGATTAAGAACAAGGAGAGAATTCAACAAATCATAAAATTACAAGATGAAATTTTTCATCTCATGAGTTTGCCAATTAAAAGATAAACACTACATTCCAAACTAGATAATAGTACCTTAGCCTTGATACATACTTGAATTCACAAAATAATAATCAATGGATGTCTCTATTGAGTGGGGAAGATGAAATTTAAAGGAGAGAAAATTGTCTAGAGAGAAATGTAACTGAAAATCTTGTTGAATCTCTGCAGGCAACTAGGGCATTTTATAAAATAACGCAATGGCGTCGCGACACTCTGAGGAAGGTTGCTCTCAGGTATTTAGTGCAATGTCATAGTGCAGTGTTAGCTCTACGACGCTGCGATGCATGTATCGTCTGTGAAGATCCGTAGCGTTGTGGCGCTCTAGGATAGCGCCGTGACACTCCTTGCTTTGCACGAAATCGAGGCTCAGCCTTATGGTGCCACAATGCCAGCCTAAAATGCCCCAATTTACTTTTCGTGCCCCAATTGATACTCTAAACCTCCAAATAAGCTCGTTTTGTCCCAAAATTGATGCTAAGGGTTGGTTCTACCTACATGATGCTTAATGCCATGTAAAATCAAGGAATAAAATCGTAAAATACAAGAACAATCTCGAGTTAAGTAAAATGAAATAAGATATTTTAAGCGGTATTATCACGCTCAACTTAATTCTTGATCGTCCCTCATCTTAATGCTTAAGACACACGTGACAGAAAATTAAAGGGCATTCATTTTTCCTAAGGACACTAACTTTCACACTCCAACTGTAATGACTTGTCCCACTCTTTTTGTAGGTGTCCTAACCACAGTGAAGGTATCTCTTTTTACCCCTATCCACACGTTCACGCAACCCATTAATTTTATACGCGCATAATATATATATATATATATTATATATAGTATATATATAATATATATATATATATATATATAATATATTCTTGTAAGCTCATACTCTCTTATTTCTTCCTATCTCATATTACACCCTTTTCTAGCAAGTTTAGTCTCCTCACTGATGGGGTCTTTCAAGGTGATAACAATCCTCTAGGTTGAATAGTGCAATTCTAAGCAAAAAAAGATCTATGATAGACAGACAAAAAACATAAATATGCATGAAAGGTATGATAGCAAATTTTCAAAAAATGGCTAAAAAAACATAATGCTTTCTTCCGACCTAACCTTATGCCAACATAACCTACTAGTGTATCATCAACTAGTCATGGTAAAGGAACAAGCAACTAAGCAAACTAATGAAGCAAATAAGCATTGTTCGAGCACAAGACTCAAGGATCCAAGCCAACTAATTTCTCAACTTTAAAAATACACATTATCCCTAATATGAGAAGTTAGGATCACAAGGAAATAGAAAACTTCCCTGAAGTGCGGGAAGGAAGAATTTGGATCTTCAAAAAGCATTCTCCCCATCAGACCTATCAAAACAAAAAGATGGAAAATACTAGGATTGGTCAGGGGATCAATGAAAGTTCTTATCGAGTTTCCTCAGACTTGTCTCACATCACCTCCTCCAAAGATTGGAAGGTTTAGGATTAAGCTTAGCTTCAAGTATTGAACACTTGGGAAAGTATATCCTTTTAGGAATTAGGAAAGTATTGATCACAAGTAAAGACACATTCTTTCCCAATTTCACCAATGAATTTTAGGACCCCACCAAAACCTTGTGAACATACTAGTAATATTTGGACAAGAACTATTAGTAAGCTTAAAAATACTCATTCCATAAATTGGAATTGCCTGCCCAACACTTTTTATTAGAATTTTCTTTCCTCCAGCCATTAACAGTATGCCAAACCCTATCAGCAATGTATCATTTTAATTAAATTACTAAATAATTTAATGAAATTGTAATAAAAATTTGCCCAACTATTTGAAGGGAAACTCCATTTCGATTTCGATTGAAAACATAAATTTACAGTACAACAAATAAATTATGCAATCAAAGTAACTTACAACATGCTTTTCAAATAAAATACATAGTTCAAGGGATATTATCTTTGAAGAACATTTCTTCTTGTATTTATCGAACAGTCACGAACTCCTCGATCAAACAACAACAAGAACTTGAAGATCTTCTTCAAGTGAATCATGAACCAAATGGGAAGAGAACACCACCACTCGGATTCCTTGGTATGCTCAGGGTGAGAACCCAAGAGTGATGGACTCTGACTATTTTAGTTAAGAGGATATTTGTGAGTTTGGAGGAGGAAGACGATTGAAGAAGAAGCACTGTCGCATAGCAACCTTCTCAATCGTTTAGGCTATCGCATAGCAAAACTTCCTATCGCATAGACAAAAGGCCTATTGCATATGCTCTCCGTTTTTCGTGTAGATTATCGCATAGTCTATTCTTTGCGGATCTTGTTGTTCTCTTTGGTATATAGAAAAAGAAAAAATAATTTTTCCTTTTATTCCAATTGCCATAAAATTTTCATAATCATCCACTAAGGTAGTTTTTGAAAAAAATGATTATTATTCAAAATAATAAATAATATAAATAAATATGATAACCAACTTATCATATTATATTTATAATCTACAGTTTTAATATTGTGTCACATACAATATAAATAATAGTTATTTTTTCTCTATTTTATGGCATTTAATATAAATCAATTTATATTAAATTAACAACTATTTGAATCTCATTCAAATATTTATTCCTCCAATTAATGTATCAAATACATTATATCAATTATATCATATATAATTGAATTAATTTAATTATATCATATATATAATTAAATTCCATCTTATTAATTTGAACAATTCAAATTAACCCAAAAATTGATTCTCAACATAATTCTGAGCTATCAAGGGAACCTTATGGACCTGTAGCTTGAAGCTCCAACTGTACATGAATAATTAATTAAAATCTTTAATTACATTATCCATCATCCGTTAACTGTCGGGCACTTCACTAAAGACTGACAGTTGCACTCTTCACAGTACAAATATATTTCTATGTCCATTGGATATAACCAATCAATAATGCGATGACCCTTCACAAATTGTTCGTAAGTATAGCTAGACCAAATTACCGTTTTGCCCCTGTAGTTACATCTAATTCCTTAAGTACACTTATTACTCTAATGAACAATAAGTCATTGTCCCACTATGACTATGTCCCCTCAAGCTAGGAGAGGGTGTTTCCACTATGTTTAAGATCCAAAATCGGCCCTTAAGGGAACAATTTATCTACTTACCCCTGCATTGTGGAAATAGTGAATTCTGTTTTGTGTAGCTAAGTTTCCAGCTCCCCAATCAGACGAATCCCAAAATTGTAGGCCTATTGAGTTGGCAATCTGGCCACTCTCACCCATACAAATGAAAGGACCGCCTTCATGAGCAGGAGTTCACAACTCATTCAGGATTCAGGTCAGGTCACCTATGGTCATCCTAGTGAAATGTAAGTCTCTATTAACAACGGTGTTATATAAAGAGACTAATCATTTTGTGGTCCGGTCTTATACAAACTTTTTGTATACAATACCCCCGCTTGCATGTCTCTACATGAATGATCAGGAACATATCATTTGTAGCACTTTACAACATTTGTAACACCTACAAAGTGGGTCGTATCCGTAGTGTCATCAGGATAAGGTACCCAACCTTATCCATCTACTACAGACCATTTAGGTTATCATTTAAGCAAGATCCACCTGTATGTCTGTATATACTTGTTTAAATTTACATAAAATAACTTTGGATTTTAGTTTATTGAATTGAGTATAAGCTTAAAATAACACTTATTTTATTAATAACAATATGTTTATACAGAGTTTACGAACTACGAGATTACAAGAAGATTTAGGACACCAATCCTAACATTCTTGGAATGCATCTAACTTCAATCGTTGGATTAAAAAAAAAAATCAATCATTTCTAAAGACTTCGTCAATTCTTAACTAATTGTAATTTAGTAGTATAGGTAGAAAAATGTTTATACGAAGGTAAGGAAGAAGAAAACTAAATGGGGAAGAATTTCCAATTTCCTCGATTAAATGAAAGAAACTATAAGTAAAAAGGTATACCTTAATATTTAGGGTCTTTTATAAGAGATACATAACAAAGATATAAAAGAAGAAAATATCAATTACAACCCAAAGGAACATAATTCAATTGACATAATGCTTGTACTATCAACCTCGAGGTTAGAACTCGAGGTTAGAAGTTTTTCTATATGTAATATATATTTTCAATATTTTCAATATTTTCAATATTTTCTTTAATAATCAAATTCAATTCTCATCCAAAAAATTGATTTATTATGATATCACTATTCATTTTGTGTCAAATTGTGCCAAATTCAACCTATTTCTTTAAGTATATTGCTTCTCAACTTCTAGCGTCAAAATTGAAAGAAAGATTTTAACAGATATCAATTAAGACCCTACACTCTCACATGTGAGTAAAAGATTATCACTCATCTAAATTGATTTGTTTTGTAATGTTGTTTTAAATTGTCTCTATAATCATATATAAATTAAGAGTGTTTGACATTTTTTTATATTTTATTTTCTTAAGTTTAAGAAAATATATGTGATTTTGAATGGATATACATTATACTATATTTTGAAACATTCGATAAATAAAAGTTAAGGTCCTGTTGGGTAATTATTTTAATTTTTATTTATTTTTTAATTTTTTGAAAATGAAGCAACTATATGTAACTTAGGGTACACGTGTGAAGATAATAAAATCATTCTTATCAAAACATAATTTACTCATAAACCATAATTTTCTTCCTTGCAAACACGATATTTTGGAAACAACTTAATCAATTCGGTTACTAGAGAACAAGCTTGAGGCAAGTAAACCATGCTATGCAACTATAAATCATATCTCAAAAGCACATAAAACATTAACGAGGAAAGTTTATAAACTCACGGTATTCAAATTACATTCAGTGCCTCATAGACTTCAAAGCATACTTTAAGAATATCATAGTTCAAATCATTTTCATTCTACCTTAGAACAAATAATTCTTATCATAGAAAATCACACATAGGTTCGTAAAAGTATTATTTAAAATTATTTGTCATTCACAGTCACAGATTTGCTCTCTCAGAATTATAAGCTTCATCTAGTGTTGTCTGGCCTCGAATAGCTCGAAATTTCGATTGAATCCCGATTACTCTATTTTTACAAAAATCTGCACAACTCACAATTTTCTCCCAAATTGATGGGCTTCCCGAACTTTTTTTTCTTCAAAAACCCTTGAGCACCTCTCTTACTCAATCCTCTTCAACATTTTGTGAAGGAAGTTTTTCAATTGCACAACTGGTTTGAGAGAAAATCTTCAATCTTTCCACGATAACACACCTTGTTCGCTGCAGTTTTTGTTTACCAGAACTCTAAATTCATCAATTCTAGACCAAATAACCTTAGGTTTTCAGTTTATTTATAACTAACTTTTTGTAACGGTCAGCTGGTATTGTTGGGGATGATGCCCTAAAGTCTCGTATCCTGTAGTTTGTAAACACAATTAATTTTGTACGAACACTTGTGATGTATAATATATGATATTTTCTTCACTACTTGTCTTTAAACATTGAATATTTTATTTGCTTTACCACAAACCAATAAACTAAAATCCCTGGTTATCATTGTGTAACTTAAGCATGTATGTGGTGACATACAAGTAGATCATGTCTTAAGTGATAACCAAAATGGTCTGTAGTATACGAATATAGGAGGGAAACCTTATCCTAGTAACGCCATGGACGTGGCCCACTTTGTTGAATAGTTACAAGTGTTGTGACTTGCTACAGATGGTCTGATCCTGATCATTTGTGTAGGGACATGCGAGCGGGGCATCCTATACAAAGAGTTTGTATAAGGCCCGACCACGAAGTGTTAACATCTTGTTATATAACGCCGTTCATGATAGAAGCTTCACTTCACTAGGATGACCATAGGTAACATGACCTCTATCCTGGGTGGGTTGGGAACTCCTGCCTTTGAGGGCGGTCCTTTGATTTTCATGGGTGCGAGTGGCCAAGTCGCGAACTCAAACCTACCACTTTGGGGATTCGTCTGATTTGGTAGCTGGGAACTCAACTACACAAGATGAAATTCACTCCTTTCCCAAAGCAGGGGTAAGTAGATAGATTGCTCCCTTAAAGGCTGATCCCAGGGCTTGGGCTTGAACAATGTGGCGCTACACACCTTCTCATGGCCCGAGAGGTGTCCACACATAGTAGGACTATGTTGTATTGTTCATTAGAGGGATCAGTGATACTCAAGGAGTTAGATGTAACTACAGGGGCAAAACGATAAATTGACCCAACTGTACTTACGAGCATCTGTGAAGGGTTATCATACTGTTGATTAGTTATATCCGATGGACACAAAAATATATCTGTGGTAAGGAGAGTTCAGCTGTCGGTCTTTAGTGGAATGCCTGACAGTTAACGGATGGTGGATCTCATGGCTAAAGAGTTTAGTCAGCTATTCATGTACCGTTGGAGCTTCGAGCCATAGGTCCATAAGGTCCCCTTGATAGCTCAATAGATTCAAGTTGAGAATCAGTTTTTGGGTCAACTTGAAATGTTCAAATTGATAAGAGGGAGTTCGATTATATATGATATGATTGAACTGGTTAATTATATATGATATGATTAACTTTATATGTGAGATACATTAATTGGAGGAAAATGGATATAAATATGATTTATATCTAATAGAGAAAAAAATACTATGGGCTGTATATGATATTAAACTATAGATTAATGAATATAATATGATTATATTTATTATTTTTTTTGGCAATCATGGGATAATTGTGCACGCCGTTTTCTCCGTAACCGTGCATTAGTAGGAAGTTGCAATCAGTTTTCGTAACTGAAGAATAAAATGAAAATATTTTCATTTTGAAAAAAAATCACGGAATTCGCTCAAGAGTAGTGTGTTGCCTATCGCTTAGTAAATTGAGAGACTATACGATAACTCGAATTATACTACACGATCGCATACACACGCACGCTTCTTCTAAACGACCGCCTACGTTTATCTAAACGATCGTCTAGCGCCCGAGCATTTACTAAACAATAGTATAGACGATCGCTTCCTTTTTTTCTACATGATCATGTACTTCATCTAAACGATTACGCATTTTGTCTATACGATAGACTAAGCTTTCTCCCACTTGCTTGATCGTGGTATATAATATTTATATCCTCCTCCCCTCTACTAAATCCGAACAGAGCCCACTCTTTGGATTCTCATATCGAGAATATTAAGGTTTCCAAGTGGTGGTGTTGTCTCCATCTCTTTTTGTTCGTCTGAGTCGTTCGTGGTAGACGACCGGTGGTGTTACTGAATGATAACTTGATGTTCCAGCGAGAGCAAGAGCACCTGTTCCTTGGAGAGAGCGAGATTTGTTGTGAAGAAAGGTTCTTTGATTGGTAAGGTTTCTTGTTCTTTTGTTACTTAATCTTAAAGCATGCCGGTAATTTTATAGTATGATGCATATCTGTTTGTTTGAATGTAAATATGGTAATTTTGTCACAATGTCTTTAGAAAGATCCGCTTATGCTCAAAGATACTCTTGTATAAGAGTTCCTTTAGGTATATCATTATAAATACCACTGATTTCGAATTAAAACCTAAGAGAGTTATCATCTTTTCTTAGTTTTCCTGCAAACAAAAATCTGTAAGCAATCTTCAGTTAGTAAAAGATTTCAGATTTTCCCGTGGACGTAGGCATCCTTGTCGAACCACGTAAATCACCATGTCTCTTTCTTCTTCCTTATCTTTCTTATTTTCAATCGAGTAATACTTCACTGTAAATCGTGCGCCAATCGTTTACATTACAAATCGCATCGAGTATCAAGTTATCGAGTCAATCGTGCATCCAATTATTGCTATCGAGTAGGTCCAAGTACACCATTTTCACCTTCAAGTTGCATTGAGCATCGTTTAAGAACCGTCGAGTACGATTGAGTATTTACTCTGTTATCATCGAGTTGCATTGAGGATTTAACAGAAACCAGTCAGACGAAGAAGGGAACTCAGATTGAGGACCGAGTAGCAACGTGTCGAGCGTCGAGTTCCGAGTATCGAGGATTTGGCAGAATTGATTTAAGTCATTTCTTCATCTCTTCAACAGTGATCTTGAGTATTTGGGACTTGTAAAGGGTCTTCAGCCCAATAATTATTGGTATTAGAGCATTTAAAGGTCATCAAGGTCATCTTTCTTGGAGCTTCAAGATTATCAAGAAATCAAGACTCGATACTGATTCAAAAATGGCCATTGCAAGGTATGAGATCGAGAAGTTTGATGGGAAGGCCGATTTTGGCCTATGGAAGGCCAAAATCAAAGCCATTCTTGGACAACAAAGTGCACACAAGACCCTTTTGGACCCATCAACATTGCCAAACACCATATCAGCACAATAAAGAGAAGACATGGAGCCCACAACATATGCGACTCTGGTTCTAAATCTTAGTGACAGTATTCTGAGGCAAGTAATTGATCAAGACACAACCTACAAGATGTAGGCCAAGCTAGAAAGTCTGTTTGCTACAAATGATCTCCCCAACAAGATGTCTCTGAGGGAGAAGTTCTTCACGTTCAAGATGGATTCTTCCAAGCCTCTTTCAGAAAATTTAGATGGATTTAAGAGGATAGTCTCAGAGTTCAAGAGACTTGATGAGAAAATTGGCGACGAGAATGAAGTTTTTGTGCTATTAAACTCTCTACCCGAAGCCTATAAAGAGGCGAAGAATGCTCTGAAATATGGCAGAGAATCAATTACAACTGATGCCATCATCTCAGCATTAAGAACAAGAGAGCTAGAGCTTCAGTCAATCAAGAAACAGCAGCCTAATGTAGAGGGGCTGTTTGCCAAGGGAAAGAACAAGCAGAACCAGTCTAAGGGGAATAAAAACCAGTTAGGTGAAGAGCACAAGCCAAAGACCAAGATGAGATGCAATTACTACAAGAAGAAAGGTCACCTAATGGGAGGTTGTTATAGGCTGAAAAGGAAAAACTAAGAAAAAGAGAAGGATCAGAAGGGGAAACAATCAGAAGCATCTGTGGTTGAAGGTTCCTACTTTTACTTTGATGCTTTAGCCTCCACCAGAAATCAAACCAACCAAATCAATCCTCTTGGGAAGCATGATTGGGTGCTAAACTCTGGATGCACTTATCATATGACACTTTTCAGACCTTAATTTTATACTTACAAGGAAATAGATGGGGAATAATTGTACATGGGCAACAATGAAGCCTGCAAGATAAAGGGGGTTGGTTCAGTGTCCTTGAAGCTAAAGGACAGATCAATCAAGCTTCTAAGAAATGTTAGACATGTACCTTTGCTCAAGAGAAACTTGATATCTTTGGGCATGTTGGACTCCATTGGGTGTGAATGTAGAGGAAAAGGTGGAGTTCTTGAAGTGATTAAGGATTCCAAAGTTGTGTTGGTTGGTGAGAAGGTCAATGACCTTTACATTGTGAGAGGAGTAGAGATGATGATAAGTGCCTACACAGCTTCAACATCAAACTTAGCAGAGGCTGACTTATGGCATAAAAGACTCTCCCATATTAGTGAGAAAGGGATGCAAGCTCTGTCCAAGCAAGGAATCCTTCCCAAAGGTATCAGTGAGCACTTTCCTTTTGTGAGCATTGCATTTTAGGTAAAGCAACCAGGAAAAGCTTCACAAAATCTCAGCACACCACCAAAGAAGTATTGGACTATGTCCTTTTTGACCTATGGGGACCATCTTCTACACCAAGCCTTAGTGGCTCAAGATATTTTCTAACCTTTATCGATGATTTTTCTAGAAAAAGCTGGATATACTTTCTTAAAACTAAGGACCAAGTATTTGGGAAGTTTAAAGAAGGGAAAGCCATGATAGAAAAATCAAACATCTAAAAGGTTAAAATATTGTAGAACTGATAATGGGCTTGAATTCTGTAATGAACACTTTGATAAATTTTGTAGTGAGAATGGTATAATTAGGCATAGGACAGTGAGGTATACACCGCAATAAAATGGGGTTGCTGAGAGGTGAAATAGAACCATAATGGAAAGGGTTAGGTGTTTGCTCTCTGATGCTATCTTAGGGGAAGTTTTTGGGCAGAAGTTGCATCCTATACCGTGTACACCTTAAATAGGTGCCCTCACACATCTTTAGAGTTGCTTACACTTGAGGATAAGTGGACTAAACATCCCCCTAACCTAGATAACCTTAAGGTCTTTGGTTGTGTAAGGTTTGTACACCAAAATAAGGGAAAGTTAAAGGCTAGAGCAGTCAAGTGTATATTTGTGGGCTTTACAGAGGGTGTCAAGGTGTTCAAAATGTGGCATCCTATTAAAAGAAATTTCCTAGTGAGCAGAGACATCACCTTTAGGGAAGAGAAGATGTTTATGCAAAAGAAGAAAAAGGTAGAGGATGAAGAAGAGTCATCCTATACCGGTTTTGAGGTAGAGTTACCATCTGAGCAACCAAATTAATCTAGCCAGCCTAGTAACACAGGAGAAACAGAGGAAAATGTAGAGGAACATGAGGAAACAGTATGTGAACAACCTGATTTAAGTCAATACGTTTTAGCTAGGGATAGACAAAGAAGAACTATCACACCTCCAGCTAGATATACTGAAATGAATTACATGAATCTAGTTTTAAAAGCTGTAGTAGCTCCTACTAGCCAAGAACCAAGTACCTTTGAGGAAGAAATAAGTTGTGCTAACACAAGGGATTGTATTGAGGCAATAAATGAGGAGATGCATTCACTAAAAGCGAATGACACTTGGTCCTTGGTTCCTCTACCAAAAGGGTATAAATTCGTTGCTTCTAAATGGATTTTTAAACTTAAAGAAGGAGCATCCTATGATCAAAAGCCTAGGTTTAAAGTTAGATTTGTTGCGAAGGGGTTCACTTAAAGGGAAGGAATAGACTATGCTGAGATTTTCTCTCCTATTGTAAAACAAACTTCAATAAGATTTCTTCTATCGTTAGTTGCTCAAAATAATCTAGAATTGTATCAACTAGATGTCAAAACTGTTTTTCTTCATGGACATCTAGAAGAGACAATCTATATGACGCAACTGAAGGAAATCAAACATAAGGATTTCCATGAGCAGTAGAATGATCATTCCAAATTTCATTCGTATATGAACATTAACAATTACAATCAAGAAACGACTATGCACAAAAGGAAATTACAGCATGCTTTACTAAGATTAAGGGAAGAATTACACATACCTTTGAAGACTCATATTCAACACCCTTGATCATGAACGCTTGTTCAACCAGCAAGACGGTAAACACGAATGCTCGTACACCATAACCACAACACAACACGATCACAACAATCCCAAATACAACGAACTTCAAGACCACGAATACAGCGAACGACCTCCAAAAACCTCAACTATGTCGAGTTGAGTACGACACCACCACCATGGCTACCTTGGTATTCTCGATGTGAGAAACCAAAAGTGTGGGCTCTATGTGGACTTGGTTAGAGGAAGAGACCGAAGGAAGAACAATCGTGTAAACGATTGAGCAAGTGCGATATGACAAGTCTTTTGTATAGACGATGCCCAATCGTTTAGAAGAAGCTCCACGATCGTTTAGCAAAAGCTTTGTGATCGTTTAGCTAATCGGCCAGCTAAGTGACTATCGTATAGAAACACTCCACGATCGTTTAGTCTCTCTTCAGTTGTCATTTATTAAATCTAATTCACTTAACAGCCACCGTGAGAACTTGTCGAGAATAGAAATCTCAATTCAACAACTTACCAAAATTAGGAAAACATGAATTTCATCAAATGAAACATATAAACCATAGCTCTTTTACTATTTCATGGTACTTAATGTAAATCTCATTTACATTAATCCTTCACTTGAATCCATTAAGCTACCAAGGGGACCAAGCCCTGACATTCCCCTGCGACCTGGTTATGTCATCCTTTCTTGCCTTAAATGCTATTTAGAAGTTAAAGTTGTCCCCACAAACCAACATGGGTCCTTTTAGCATGCTTTGTCCTCACTCACATGCATCCTAGGAAAATGGGTCCTTTCAGCATGCTTTGTCCTCATTCACATGCATCCTAGGAAAATGGGTCCTTTCAGCATGCTTTGTCCTCACTCACATGCGTCCTAGGAAAATGAGTCCTTTCAGCATGCTTTGTTCTCACTCACATGCATCCTAGGAAAATTCCCAAAAGGTCACCCAACATAGGATTGCTCCAAGCTAAGCATGCTTAATTTTTGAGTTCTTATGATTGAGCCATCGAAAAGGAAGGTGCACCTTATTGGTATAGATAATAACTTTCAATTCTTTTAATCCTTTCTTAACCATACTTTCATGTCCTCAGGATCCCTCTCATTCAGATGTGATATCGGTTCATTAATGTACTCCTCCTAAACTCGGGTCGTTACATTATGGACTTGTAGCTCGAAGCTCCAACGGTACGTGAATAACTGACTAAACTCTTTAGTCACGAGATCCACCATCTGTTAACTGCCAGGCACTTCACTAAAGACCGACAGCTGAACTCTCCTTACTACAGATATATTATGTGTCCATCTTAACCAATCAATAGTGCGATAACCCTTCACAGATCGCTTGTAAGTACAGTTGGGCCAATAACCGTTATGCCCCTGTAGTTACATCTAACTCCTTAAGTACCAGTGATCCCTCTAATGAACATAAGTCATAGTCTTACTATGACCGAGTCCTCTCTTCCAAAGAGAAGCTATGATCACTATGTTTAAGCCTCGGAATCAGCCCTTAAGGGAGCAATCTATCTACTTATCCCTGCTTCGAGGAAGGAGTGAATTCCATCTTGTGTAACTGAGTTCACAGCTCCCAAATCAGACAAGTCCCCAAAAAGGTAGGCATGTTGAGTTGGTAGTCTGGCCACTCTCACCCATACTAATCAAAGGACTGCCCTCAAAGGCAGAAGTTTCCAAAACATCAGGATGGAGGTCATGTCACCTATGGTCATTTAGGTGAGATGTAAGTCTCCAGTATCAACGACGTTATATACAGAGACGAATCATCTCGTGGTCTGGTCTTATACAAATTCTTTATATAGGACACCTCTACTCGCATGTCTCCACGTGAATGGTCAGGATTTACCATCTGTAGTAGTTCACGACACTTGCAAACCTCTACAAAGCGGGCTGTATCAGTAGTGTCACCAGGATCAGGTATTCCACCTTAATCTTTATACTACAGACCTATTTAGGTTATCACTTAAGGCATGATCCACTTGTATATCTCATATACTTGCTTAAGTTTACATACAATAACCATGGAGCTTTATTTATTGGATATGAGTAAATGTAAAATAAAATAACTCTTATTTTATTCATAACAATGTGTATAAATTACAAACTATGAGACTCTAGGAGAATTAGGACACCAATCCCAATAATCTTCCACTTGTCTTAATGCCTCGGGAGACTAATGTACAATGCAAGATAAATACATGTATAATATACAATAAACTAGGGCATACCCCAGTATCATCTCCCACTTGCCCTAGACAAGATACCACATGTCCTGTAGACCCAGACTCACCAAGTGACCCACGAACACTTTAGCCGTGAAAGCCTTTGTAAATGGCTCAGCAACATTGTGCTCCGACACGATCTTCATGACTATCACATCACCGTGATTCACAATCTCCCTAATCAAGTGGTATTTTTGTTCTATATGCTTGCCCCGACAATGACTCCGAGGTTCCTTCAAATTTTTCATAGCCCCGCTGTTATCACAATAGAGAGTGATCGACAAATAAAGGAATTTCCTCAACCAAACAGCCTTCTTAGCTGCTTCACAAGCGGCTACGTATTCGGCTTCCATAGTGGAGTTTGTCCTTGCTTAATGCTTCACCAAACTACAACCCCTCCATTCAAGGTGAACATTGATCTCGATGTTGATTTGCGAGAATCTCTATCGATCTGAAAGTTAGAGTTTGTGTATCCTGTAAGGATCAGATTCTTATCTCCATACACGAGCATGTAGTTCCTCGTTCTCCAAAGATACTTGAAGATCATCTTGACCATCGTCTAGTGATCTAATCCTGGATTGGACTGATAATGACTGACAATCCCTATTGCATAACAAATGTCGAGTGTGGTACACAACATTGCATGCATTAAACCTCCCTGAAGCATAGAGAATTTGTCTCATCTCCTCAACTTCTTGAGGTGTCTTAGGACATTGATCCTTAGACAAAATGATTCCATGCCTGATGGGTAAGAAACCCCTCTTGGAATCCTGCATCCTGTACCTGATCAACATTTGAACGATGTACGATGCCTGAGATAAGGCTAACCTCTTGTTCTTACGATCCCGAATAATCTGGATCTCTAGAACATACTGTGCCGATCCAAATCTTTCATTTGGAACTGGGCAGCTAGCCACTTTTTAATGTCAGTCAGAAACCCTACGTCATTCCCAATGAGTAAGATATCATCCACATATAGTACTAGGAAAGCTACTGAGCTATCGAAGATCTTCTTGTAAACGCAAGGCTCATCAATGTTCTGATCAAAGCCAAATGACTTGACCGAAGTGTCAAATCTAATGTTCCATGATCAAAATGCTTGTTTCAGCCTATAAATGGACCTATTAAGCTTGCAAACTCTTCGTTCTTGAGCTGGAATGACGAACCCCTCTGGTTGAGCCATGTAGATGGTCTCCTCAAGATTATTATTAAGAAAGGCAGTCTTGACGTACATTTTCCATATCTCATAATCATAAAATGCGGCCATGGAAAGGAGTATTCTGATAGACTTTAACATGACAACATGTGAGAAAGTTTCCTTATAGTCAATTTCCTCAACTTAGGTATAACCCTTTGTCACGAGTCTAGCCTTAAAGGTTTGCACCTTTCCATCTACACATCTCTTTCGCTTATAGATCCACTTACACCCTATATGTCTTACCTCATCAGGTGGATCCACAAGCTCCCAGACATTATTAAAGTACATAGACTCCATCTTCTAGTTCATGGTTTTAATCCATTCATCCTTGTCAACATCCTCCATTGCTTTCTTAAAAAATAATGGATCCTTGACCTTATCATTAGAAATAACGTTTTGGTCTTCAATCAAACCCATGTAGCGATTCGTTGGGTTCATAACCCTCCCAGTACATCGAGGTAGTCTCAACTCTTGAGCTGGTGGACTAGATGTACCGACCTCAATAACTCTTGTTGATCTGTCAGTTATTTCAACAACTCTTGTTGAACCCTCAGTAGTCTCAATTTCACTAGAAATCTCACGTAAAACAAGCTTATTTCATGGCTTATGATACCGGATGTGGTCTTCTTCGAAGAAGATAATATTTGTAAAAACAAACACTTTGTTCTCACTCGAATCTAGAAGTATCCTCTCCTCATTTCCTTGGGGTAGTCTGCAAAGAGGCAAACTTTCGAATGTGGTTCCAACTTCTTCGGGTTAGTCACAAGCACATGTTTCGGACACCCCAAAATCCTGAAGTGGCGTAAACTACATTTACGACCTCTCCACAACTCAAAAGGTGTTTCAGAAACACTTTTTAAGAGAACATTGTTCAGAATGTAGCAAGCAGTCACCACTGCAAAACCCCAAAACGAGTTTGGAAGATGAGTATAACTCATCATAGATGGAACCATGTTCAACAAGGTTCTGTTTCTTTTTTCTGATACACCATTCTGCTGAGGTGTACCTGGGGCCGAGAGTTGGGATGCAATCCCATGTTCTATCATATAGTTATGGAATTGGAGGTCCATATACTCTCTACCATGATCAAATCGTAGTGTTTTTATCTTCTTACCTAACAAGTTTTCAACTTCAACCTTATACTCCTTAAACTTGTCAAGGGCTTCAGACTTACATTGCATTAGGTAGAGATATCCATACCTTGAATAATCATCTATAAAAGAGATGAAATATTCATACCCACCAAAAGCTCTAACACTCGTTGGACCACAGAGGTCTGAATGCACAAGCTCCAAGGCTTCCTTGGCTCTGTAACCTTTTCCAGTAAAAAGTCGTTTGGTCATGTTGCCTTCAAGGCATGATTCACACACCGACAAGGAGTTTTCTTCTAAACTCTTTAGAAGTCCACTTTTTATCAATTGCTCAATCCTATTGAGGTTGATGTGACCTAACCTTAGATGCCAAGGATGGGCATTTTTCTTAGGAGAAACCTTTAGTCTTTTAGCTGTTGTTTCCATATTGAACATTTCAGTATTAAACAAGGACTTTATGACTAACGACCTTAGTATATATAAGTTACTTTCCATTGAACCAAAACTAATCTCCATTCCATTCTTGAAAATAAACACTTTATTCTCAGAAAAAGAGACGGTGTACTCTTGCCAATGAGACAAGAAACCGAGATTAAGTTCCTCTTAATATGAGAAACTACAAAAACATTATCCAATAATAGATAATGTTTCTTGTCCAAAAATAACTTCAATCTGCCTACAGCAACAGCTAAAGCAGCCGCACCAGTACTGACTCGTAGGGTCATCTCTCCCTGTAGCAACGTTTGCCAGGACCTGAATTCTTGGTAAGAGAAACTGACGTGATTAGTAGTACCCGAATCAAGGATCTAGGCAGAACCATCATTTTCTACCAAACATGTCTCCAAGACCAATAAATCAAATTTACTATCTTTAGACATCCTTCTCTTTTGGAGAGTAGTGGGATCAGCATTAGAACCTAAATAAGTTCCAAGTTCCATGTCATATAACACTTCTCTTCTATGAACTTCAACAGGGTCAACAACAATTGCTTTCTCTTCCTAGAGTTTAACTTGGGAACTGACACTACTGGTTTTGTAATTCATCCCTTTGTGCTCGAAAAGTAAGAACTGATGTTTAAACAAATCTTGCAACGAGTCCATGATCTCGCATGCAATGACCATGTTCTCAACCCTTTTGGCCAATACATCAGGTATGCTAGCCAAAATATGAAGTCAGACAATGAATTAGCCTTCATCTACACCTCATATGCATTACGAACACTTCGTGGTTCTTCAAGGGTTGAGACTTGAGGACACTCCTTAACCATGACAAATTCGAGGTCGTTTACCACGAAATACGTTTTACAAGACTTTTTCCACTATATGTAATTGGTCAATTTAGAGGCATTAAACGGAAATATAAACACGTTGGTGAAAACAAAAATACATTGACCTACATTAGGTTTTAAGCAAATACCCGTTGAAAAACATACAACATCCAATAAGGTTTAACAAAACTAACATGAACCCCGTTTGACATCTAGTTTCGCAATGACGCTTCAAAGGTTTAGGACAAAAGCCATCGAAGGGAGGTCAATTATCCCTCCTCTGAATTGAGAAATTCTCAACGAGTCATTAATACCAAAATAACTCTTGCTCCTATAACAACTAGCCATCATAGATTTGGTCAAGAGATCATTAACTTACTTTATGATCTCCCGTAAGTGTGACCTGCCATTTTAGGCCCTAGAGATCCACCCCAAGCAGCAAATCCGAAGGAAAAAAATCCAATTGGGGAAAAACCTAAAGCGACCCTATCCATTTATGGAGTTCACTTTGATCTTGACCAACTGCACAAAACCCATCCAAAGGGGGATGCTCCCAGGGTGCCACAAGGGAGTACAGAATGATCTCACAGTGTTAACCAATGACAGAGACCGTAGGACGTGTTGACACACATCCTTCACCCACTTATTATAAACAATCTCTCCGTCCACTTTGATATTGACTCATGCAAACACCATCCGAAGGGGGATGCTCTCAGGGCACCACAAGGCCAAGCATGAATCTCATGGCATGAACATTCAGGGAGAAACGTGAGTGGAATCATTGACATATCAAATACATCTCTTCCTTCTACTAAGTATTTTATAACCTAGGGTTTAATTTACTTAGAAAAAACATGGCTAAGAATTTGAAGTAAGTCACTTTTTAGGTTTGCCCAAGAGTAACTTTTACCTTGGATAGTTAAACAACTTTTGATCATCATCCATCAAACTCTTTAACGAAGTCTTTGACCAACTGTCACATGCTTGCAGAAAATCTATATAATTCACCTTTCCAGGTAGGTTCCCAGGTAGAGGTGTTCTGTTTCCATTAGCTTAAGTACCCTAGCCTAGATAGAACTCGCCTTAGACAAAAGGTCCTTATAGATACAATTTAATCTTTTATGCCAATCAATTTAATCCTATTAAACCGATTTAAAAAGATTAATCTAGGTTGCTATTCCTATTAGAACCTTTGAACTTAGGTCTATCTCAATCCAATTTTAAAACCCTTTTAAAACATGAGTTCACCCTAAGTTCGCATGCAACTATTTCTTATTAGATTATAACGCTTATAACAGAAACAAACAAAATCAACCACAACGAAAAACTAACACATACAAGGCATTCATAACGCTTATAAACAGCCTAAGTGTCATGCTCCATGTATTGTTCATTCATTGCTACTTTTATATAACATTTATATAACCAAGCAACGAACCAAGCACACATGCTTCCATACACCCTTATACTATAATGCTTATAATATAAAGATGATGCATGAATATGCTTACCGCATGCACAAATATAACTCTTATATTTCATGATGCATGCACATGCTTTCTTGTAATTTCATCATGTCATATTATAACCCTTATAATACATGATGCATGACTAATTGCACTACCTAAGTTGGATTTTAAATCTATATGTCAAACACTTTGCCATATAAACCACATACATCTCATGTATATTAAACAAATGTTGATGAACCGGGAAAAATTGCCTCAAAATCCTCAAAACTAAAAGCTAACTATTACAAAAACAAGGAGTCTTCGATTCTAACAGGCGAACTGGGTCTTGAACCGTCTGGTCGAAGTTCGTGTCTCCTCTGATCGTGTACCAAACTTCCCTGCGATCGTCTACACGAAGAGTAAACGCTTTACTGAATTACCTACACTTCTAGAGTGAAACGATCGTTTAGCAATGATTGCGTACCTTTTACTATGCGATGAAGCACGATCGTCTAAACAATCTCTAAATGATCGTCTAAACAACAATGATACGGTGAAGCACGATCGTCTAAACAATCGTTGATCGAGTGCCTTCGTATCGTATACTGCGTGATCGTGTAGTTAGTAACTATGTGATGAGGCATGCTAACTACATGATCATTTAGTGCACGCCTTTTTTTAAACGATGAGCATCATATGCTCCCACTACGATCGTCTACCTCCAGTGTTTACGCGAGGCAACCAACGCTACGCGATAGAGTAACCGGTTTACCCCATCATTTAGCTAAATGATCATTTACCTAAGGCTAGACGACACGATAATCTCTTGGTCTTCTTCTTTGCTGAGAACTGCGTCTCCATGCTTCGAAACTTGATCATGAACGACTCGACTAACTCAAACACTTTGAATTACAGACTCGATTGCATGTTAATTATGCCTAAAAACACAGGGGCCCTTACAAATTAACACATTGTAATTTAAAGAAAGCTTTAAACAGAGTCAATTACCCATAAACATTCATCAATGCCATCCACAAACGCATTTAACAATTAAACGCAATCTAGAAAACCCACCATGACTGTAAAAGAAGTTCAAAACAGAAGTGAAATTTGGAATATATGAGCAACTTGGCTCTGATACCAATTGAAGAAAATCAGACGTGAGGATTACCATGAGCAGCGGAATGATTATTCCAAAATTCATTCGTATTTGAACAACAACAATTATGGTCAAGAAACGGAAACATACAGGCTATGCATAATACGGAATTACAATATGATTTACTATATGATCAAGGGAAGAATTACACATACCTTAGAAGACTCATCTTCAACCCCCTTGAGCACGAATGCTTGTTCACAGTAAGATGGCAACACACGAACGCTGGTACACCACGACCGTAACACTACACGATCACAGTGAACTCGAACACAACGATCACCCAGATCATAAACATAATGAACGACCTCTAATAACCTCGACTAAGTCGAGTTGAGTATGATACCACCACAATGGCTACCTTGGTATTCTCGATAAGAGAATCCAAAAGTGTGGGCTCTGTATTGACTTGGTTAGAGGATGAGACCGAGGGAAGAACAATCGTGTAAACAATTGAGCAAGTGGGAGATGACAAGTCTATCATATAGACGATGCCCAATCATTTAACTATGCGATCATTTAACAGAAGCTGCACGATCGTTTAGCTAATCGGCTAGCTAAGTGTTCTATCGTATAGAAACATTCCACGATCGTCTAGTTTCTCTTCAACTGTCGTTTAGTAAATCTAATTCACTTGACAACCACCATGAGAACTTGTTGAGAATAGAAATCTCAATTCAACAACTTACCAAAATTAGAAAAACATTTTTCCTTTTATCTCATGGTTACCATGAAATCACCAATAAATTCCCACTCAATTGGTTATTAGAGAAAATGAGATAGTTATCTAATAATTAATATTATTATAAATATATATGACAATCAACTTACTATACTACATTTATAACCTATAGCTTTAATATTTCATCTCATGAAACATATAAACCATAACTCTTTTTCTATTCCATGGCACTTAATGTAAATCTCATTTACATTAATCCTCCACTTGATGTATTTTATACATCACATCGATCATATCATATAAAATTGAATTACCTATTGTCAATTTGAACATTTCAAATTAACACCAAGAACTGATTCTCAACTTGAATCCATTGAGCTACCAAGGGGACCTTATGGACCTGTAGCTCGAAGGTCCAATGGTACGTGAATAATTGACTAAACTCTTTAGTCACGGGATCCACCATCTGTTAACTGTCAGACACTCCACTAAAGACCAATAACTAAACTCTTCTTACTATGGATATATTATGTGTCCATATCAACCAATCAATAGTGCGATAACCTTTCACAGATTGCTCGTAAGTACAACTAGGCCAATAACCGTTATGCCCCTGTAGTTACATCTAACTCCTTAAGTACCACTGATCCCTCTAATGAACATAAGTCATAGTCCTAGTATGACTGAGTTTTCTCTTCCAAAGAGAAGTTGTGGCCACTATGTTCAAGTCTCGAAATCAGCCTTTAAGGGAGCAATCTATATACTTACCCCTGCTTCGGGGAAGGAGTGAATTCCATTTTGTGTAACTGAGTTCCCAGCTCCCAAATCAGACGAGTCCTTAAAAAGGTAGGCATGTTGAGTTGGCAATCTAGCCACTCTCACCTGTACTAATCAAAGAACCACTCTTAAAGGAAAGAGTTCCCAAAACACTCAGGATTGAGGTCATGTCATCTATGGTCGTTTAGGTGAGATGTAAGTCTCTGGTATCAACTGCATTATATATAGAGTCTAGTCACCTCGTGGTTCGGTCTTATACAAACTCTTTGTATAGGCCACCCTCGCTCTCATGTCTCCACATGAATGGTCAAGATCTACCATCTGTAGTTGTTCACAACACTTGCAAACCTCTACATAGCGGGCCGTATCCATAGTGTCATCAGGATCAGGATTTCCTCTTTAATTCTTATACTACAGACCTATTTAGGTTATCACTTAAGGCATGATCCACTTGTATATCTCTTATACATGCTTAAGTTTACATACAATAACCATGGAACTTTGTTTATTGGATATGAGTAAATGCCAGAATGAAACAACTCTTATTTTATTCATAACAATGTATATAGATTACAAACAACGAGACTCCGAGAGAATTAGGAAACCAATCCTAACAGTTTGTTGGGTTCGTGATTGTTGTGTTTGCTGTGCTCGTGTTATACTGGTTGTTGTGTTCGAGCGTCGTGTATTTCTTTTTTGGACGCTTGGAGACTGATCGAGGGGGTTTGAAGAATGAGTCTTGAAAGGTACGCATACTCTATCCCTTTATTATCTTGTTAGCAGGCTGTAATTTCTAGGTGTTGCATGACCAATTAGTTTCAATTTGTGTACTGTAATTTTTTATGTTCAATTTCAAATGGAATTTGGAACGATCCTTCCGCTGCTCATGGAAATCCTCATGTTTGATTTCCTTTAATTGGTATCAGAGTAGGGTTGTTCTGATATTTCAAATTTCACTTCTGTTTTGGACTTTCTTTTACAGTCATGGTGGGTTTTCTGCATTGCGTTGAAGTGTTAAATGTGTTTGTGGATGGTTGTTGATGAATGTTTACGAGTTTAATTGCCTCTATTCAAAGTTCTCTTTTCGATTACAAAGTGTTAATTTGTAAGGGCCTTTACATTTTTTGGGCATAATTAACAAGCAATCAAGTCTGTAATTCAAAGTGTTTGAGTTTGTTGAGTCGTTCGTGATGGAGTTTTGAAGCATGGAGATGCGGTTCTCATCGAGGAAGAAGACCAAGGGTTGGTCGTATCGTGTAGCCTAAGGTAAACGATAGTTGAGTTTTTACTAAACGATCGTGTAGAAAAGTTCTGCGTGATCGTGTAATATTTATTAAACGATCGTTTAGCTAATGCGAAACGATGGGGTAAAGTATTTACTCTATCGTGTAGGTTGGTTGCCCGATCGCGTGGATGCTGGAGGTAGGTGATCGTATCGAGCATTTGATGCTCATCGTTTAATAAAAGGCGCGTGTACTAAACGATCGTGTAGTTAGCATGCTATATCGCATAGTCACTAACTACACGATCATGCGATATATGATACCTTGACGCTTGCTCCGTGATCGTTTAGACGAGTGTGCTTCATCGCATCGTTGTCGTTTAGACGATCGTTTAAGGCTTATGTTGCACTTGCGCGCTGCATGATCGCGCACCTCATGCTTCATTGCATAGTAAAAGGTACATGATCGTTTCTAAACGATTGTTTAGCTCAGGAAGCGTTGATAAACGATTGAGTAAAGTGTTTACTCTTTTGTGTAGATGATCACAAGGAGTATGGTACACGATCGAGGAGATGCAGACATCGACCGAACGGTTCAGACCCGGTTCACCTATTTGAACCGGAGACTCTTTGCTATTTGTAATAGTTAGCTTTGGTTTTGAGGATTTTGAGACTAATTACCCCGGTTCATTAACTTTTATTTAATGTACATGTGATGTATGTTGTTTATATGCCATAGTGTATGACATATACATTTGAAACATGCAATTATTCATGTATCATATATTATAAATGTTACGATATGGCATGATGAAATTACAAGAGAGCATGCACATGCGTCATAAAATATAAAAGTTATATTTATGCATGTAGTAAGCATATTCATGCATCATCTTTATATTATAAGCGTTATAGTATAAGGGTGTATGGAAGAATGTGTGCTTGGTTATATAAGTGTTATATAAAAGTAGCAATGAATGAACAATGCATGGAGCATGACACTTAGGATGTTTATAAGCGTTATGAATGCCTTGTATGTGTTAGCTTTGCGTTGTGGTTGATTTGGTTGTTTCTGTTATAAGCGTTATAATAGAAATTAGGACTAAAATAAATAAGAAAGAGTTGCATGTGAACTTAGGGTTATGAATGCCTTGTATGTGTTTGCTTCGCGTTGTGGATGGTTTTGGTTGTTTCTATTATAAGTGTTATAATGGAAATTAGAACTAAAATCAATAAGAAAATTTTGCATGCGGTCTTAGGCAAACTCATGTTTTAAAAAGGTTTTAAAGTTGGATTGAGATAGACCTAAGTTCAAGGTTCTAATGGGATTAGCAACCTAAGTTTTATCTTTTTAAATCAATTTAATAGGATTAAATTGATTGGCATAAAAGATTAAAAATATATTAAATATATCTATAAGGGACCTTTTGTCTAAGGTGGGTTCTGTCTAGGCTGAGGTACTTAGGTTTACGGAAACAGAACACCCCTAGCTAGGAACCTACCTAGAAAGGTGAATCAGATAGATTTTCTACAAGCATCCGACAGTTGATCAAAGACTCCTTCAAAGAGTTTAATGGATGATGATAAAAAATTGTTTAACTATCCAAGGTAAAAGTTACTCTTGGGCAAACCTAAAAAGTGACTTAGTTAAAATTCTTAGTCGTGTATTTTCTAAGTAAATTAAACCCTAGGTTATAAAATACTAAATGGGAGGAAGAGATGTATCAGATATGTCAATGATTCCACTCATGTTTCTCCCTGAATGTTCATGCCAAGATTCATGCTTGGCCTCGTGGTGCCCTGGGAACATCCCCCTTCGGATGGCATTTGCATGAGTCAATATCAAGGTGGACAGAGAGAGTGTTGATTCATTGTTAATTAAGATACGATTATGGAGTGAGTTTGCGGTGATGTGTTATGCGTTCCACATGCAAGTTTTCCTAATAAGACCCAAGTATAAGCCTCACTAGGTTTCCTGGTAAGTCCAGGGTCGAACACAGGAACTACTAAATAAATATGCGACAGTTACTTTGATTCTCTTGCGGTGGTGAAAACAAATAAGTTGGATGGTGTTTTGATTAAGAATATTTCCTATGCGACGTAGTTCAAACGAAGAGTTGATGGAATCGAGAATTACAATGAGTATGCAATGAACGGGTTGAGAAGGGGTTTAGCTAACACTTCCTAAGATTACGTACAAGTTATGCGATCATGCTACACACAAACAACAACATGTCATCTCTCAATGCAAATGCCATAATTCCTGTTTTTAGGACGCATGCGATGTATACGAAAAAGTCGATAGGACTTATATCTAAGCCTTTATTCTTACCTATGCGATGATGAATGTTGCACACATAAAACAAGGTGACCGCATACAATCATATCCTATTTCCAGGGTGCATGCGACGTGTAAGTAGCGATAGAACTTATGTCTAAGTTTCTATTTCTTGCTCATGCGGTTCTAATCTGACTCTTTCAAGCCTAGATTCTAATTCGACTCTCTCAAGTCTAGATTCTATCTTTAGACTACTCTCTCAAGTATCTCTAAAGGGTGAATGACACATACATAAGACAAGATGATCACATAAAGTGTAAATCTTAAGTCATGCTAACTAAGTACTTCTCGACCCATTCGAAAATTTAGCTACTCATGCGAAGTGTGGAGAGATTGAACATAGATTGAAATGAGATTTCCATTTTCTATAAATAAAGTGCTGAATACAAAATAACAAATGGAATTTAGAGATAAGAAGCCCAGTAAGCAATGTCTTGCTTCCTGTGGCCTTTTACACTGTCTCTTTCACTCTAACTCTATCCAGATGAATATTTTTGCTCTCACAAGTGTTGGCCCTCTCTCTTTTTGTAGCACTTTCTGGCAGTCTCTCAATCTGTCCGGGAATGATCTCTCGGTTCCTTCGTTTCCTTGCTCGTCTTCGCCCTCTAAATCTAAGTATGAGTATGTACGTGAACAGACTAACGACTCTCTAACTTATTCTATGATATATCTGATAACTCTTTTACAATGGTGGCCTTCGGTATTTATAGCTCAAGGTGGAGCAACCTTTCTCTCTAATGATTGTAATTATGGGCAGTTATTAAATCTTCTGCTTTGATGCGCCAATTAATGGTCACCGAAAGTTGAGTGTACTTACTATGTGGCTTTAACGTCTTGTCAACTAAATTCGGATTCGACTGTCATCAGTTTTCCATCCCATCATGACTTATTATGTTGTCACCTTGATGCGCAGTCTTTATATGGCCACCTCTTTAAGAAGCTTCTTACGATCGAATACGATTGCAGTCTTCAAGCGCATGGACGCCTAATTCCTTTGGATCGCAATTTCCCTTGCGGCAACGCATTTTTCCTGTACAAAATAAGTAAATTAACTGCTTTTATGCGATGGGCGCATGCGATCACAATTTCTTCAGTTTAGCGCTTTTGGACATGATATTGTTTATTTTTACCGTCGCATTCTCTCATTTTTTTTTTTTACTTATTTGCACTGTAATAACGTGTATTTCTACCCGTTATCACACCCCCAAATTTAAAACAATGCTTGTTCTCAAGCATAAACTAAAGATTTTCTTTAAAAAGTCAACCGTTTTTACCTTACCTAGATTTCTCAAAGTGCCTTATTCGAATTTAATGAACCAATGCCTTATTAATTTCTATGCTGATCCCTTCCTAAAATATTTCTAATTTTTAGGGACCGCAATTTTAACCTTAAAAAAAAGAAGCTTTACTCGTTTCTTGGACATTGCATGATTTATTTCAAAATTTTCTCCAACCGGGGTGTTTCCAAGTGATTTTTATCCTTGCGCAATATGAATATTCTTTTTGTGATCTTGCGCTAATTCAGGTGTCTAGCCATCATTTGGGCTTGCCCCCACGAGTGTCATGCGAGCATCCAACTATGGGCAAGGTGCTCTTTCTTAGTCTAAACTCATGCCCATTTCTTTATTTGGCAGCGGAGTTGCGATCACTTGATTTATGCGTTGATCACGATTCCTACCTTCGTTTTGGATTGCCCCTACAAGTGTCACGTGGACATCCAACTACGAGCAGGATCTGATCTCAACGTTATGTTTTTTTTTAATTGAAATTCTAAAAGTAGTAAGGTTGAAAATAAATACTAGCACTGCCGAATTTATACACAGCAATGTCCTCATTACTGATAGACGAAATAACTCATGCGATGCTCTTAGGAAATTTCGTAAAAATCGTTTTGAAAGAAAGCTGGTGGACCGCTAACTTTTAGAAATGTTTCATGAATTCACTGTCCTGAAATTAATTTAACTCTAGTACATTCGGTAAGAAATAAAGGCATGAATTTCATCATTGAAATCATAATTGGTACGAGGAAGAATGTGGTGACTAAATAAAGTAATCAAAATTTCAATGATTGCATCAAACTAAAGAGGATGCGATAATAAAATTAGCAATATTAAAATGAGATGCGAGAAGTGCAAAATTTTAAATAAAAGAGTCAACGAAAGATACAACCCCCAAATTTGCTCTATTGCCTGCATCATCTGTGATCGCTTCCTTGCTTGTGGTAGGCCGATTCCTCAATTGCGATGTGCTAGTTGAACTGGTCGCATGTTTTTAGGTTATCGTGTAGCTCCACCGAAATCGTTCACTACGATCATTGCTAAATATTAAGAGGGTAAAAAGTATGAAAGACAAAGTTGATAATTTTAAAGAGTAGTGGTTGTACAAAAAGGTAAAGTAAGTCCATGAAAGAAAGATATCAAAAGGATACTAGAAAAATGCGTCCCTGATGCGTTTATGTCGTATATCAATGCAGGGTTTGCTTATTTCTTCTTCATACAAGATTCTTCAGGTCCATAGAGGTTTTCTCGCGATGAAAGTATCCTCCGTGATACATCTATACTCTTTGCCTGTTGACCTTGAATGCGCTGGTCCCTTCTTCATTAGGTAATTCGACTGCATCGTGCGAGAATACTTCTTTAATTAAATGGGCCAAACCAGCATGACAAACGACCGTGCGTACAAAGAATTGAATAGCAAGACCTTCTGACCAATCTGAAGATTCTTTTCGCATAGTCGTTTGTCATGCCAATGCTTTGTACGCTCTTTATAAATCTTGTTTCATATGCATGAAGTCTCCATTCATCTAGCTCAAGCAACTGAAGTTTTCTCTCCCCCCATGCGGTCCTCATATCAAAATTGATCTTCTTCATTGCCCATAGCGCCTTGTGCTCTAATTCCAGCGATAAATGACATGCCCTCCCAAACACTAGCGCATATAGGTTTTTTATAGGCAGTCCTATATGCCCACAAGGCATCGTCAAGCTTCATGGCCCAATCCTTGCGTGAGGGATTCACCACCTTTTCTATAATCAGCTTGATTTCCCTATTAGACACCTCGGCTTGGCTCTTTGTCTGGGGGTGGTATGTGGTGGCGACCTTATGATGGACATTGTACTTGAGCAGCAGTTTGTTAATGATGCCATTGACAAAGTGGGAGCCTTCATCACTTATTATTGCACGTGGGGTGCCAAAACGAGTGAAGTTGTTTTTTCGCAAGAATCAAGAGACTGTCGCCGCATTGCTTGCCACGCTTGATACTGCTTCATTCCACTTGGAGACATAATCGACGACCAACGTACTTGTGACCATTTGATGGTGGAAATGGTCCCATGAAGTCTATGCCCCACACGTCGAAGAGTTCCAATTCTAATATAATATTCATGGGCATTGTATTCTTCCATGAAATGTTTCCCGTGCGTTGACACTTGTCGCATTTCATAGAATGGTCTTGCGCATCCTTGAATAGAGTCGGCCAATAATACCCACTTTGTAACACTTTTGCTGCAATGTGTTGACCTTCGAAATGTCCGCCATGGGGTGAGTCATGGCACTGGGAAAGTATGCACTGATAAGTAGTCTCTGGCACACATAGTCGCAAGATCTTGTCTGACCCCCTCTTGTAAAGATTCAAGTTTGAATAGTTACTCATCTGAAAAGGATGCGTTCACCTCCGACTGAATGCGGTCTACTTTCGGATTCTCTAATCTCGATAGGTGGTTAGCAACCTGGTTCTCCGTCCTCTTGCAGTCAATTATTTCCATGTTGAATTCTTGGAGAAGGAGAACCCATCGGATTAGCCTCGACTTTGCATCTTTTTGGTCATTAAATATATGATTTCCGAGTGGTCGGTGTGAACTATCACTTTGGATCCCAGTAAATAAGCTCTGAATTTTTCGAGTGTAAAGATCACCGCAAGAAGCTCCTTCTCTATGGTAGTGTAGTTTGCCTGGGCAGAGTTCAATGTTCTGCTCGCATATGTGATGGGGTGTAGCATTGTATTTTCCTTCTGTGCTAACACTGCCCCCATCGTATAACTGCTGGCATCACACATTAGCTCGAATTGCTTTGCCCAGTCAGGTACGATCAAAATAGGCGTGATAATTAATGTGTTCTTCAGTATGTTGAATACGTTAAGGCATTGTGTATCAAAGTTAAAAGTTTTGTCGGCCTCTAGCAACACACTCAATGGTCGAGCTATCTTCGAAAAGTCCTTCACAAAATGATGGTAGAACCCTGCATGTCCCAAGAAATTCCTTACAGCCTTCACATTTGCTGAAGGTGGAATTTTTTCGATGGCCTCAATTTTTGCTTTCTCCGCCTCCAGCCCTTCCTTGGAAACCTTGTGCCCGAGCACAATTTTTTCGTTCACCATGAAGTGGCATTTCTCCTAATTCAGCACAAGATTTGTATCTTCGCATCTCCTTAATATCTTCTCCAAGTTTTTCAAACCGACCTCATACGTTTGCCCGTAAACTGAGAAGTCGTCCATGAAATTTTTTTACTGAATCTTCGAGATACTCAGAGAAGATTGCCATCATACACCTCTGAAACGTGCTCGACACATTGCATAATCCAAACAGCATGCGGCGAAAAGAAAACGTTCCATATGGGCAGGTGAATGTGGTCTTTGCTTGGTCTTTAGGTGTGATCATTATTTAGTTGTAACCCGCATATCCGTCAAGAAAACATAAATAATCATTTCCTGCTAGGCGGTCTAGCATCTGGTCAATAAAAGGCAAAGGGAAATGGTCCTCCGTCACCACATTAAACTTTCGGTACTCCATACAAATCCACCAACCAATGACGATCCTCATTGGTATTAACTCATTGTTTGCATTCAAGACTACCGTCATTCCTCCCTTCTTGGGAACACATTGCACGAGGCTAACCCACGTGCTATCGACGATTGGGTCTATGATGCCTGCATCCAACCATTTAATGATCTCCTTTTTTACAACCTCCTTCAACGCAGGGTTCAGTCTGCGTTGAGGTTTGATAGACCCTTTTTGGTTTTCTTCGAGACGTATTATGTGCATGCAGTATGTTGGGCTAATTCCTTTTATATCTGCTAGTGTCCACCCACTTGCTTTTATGTATTTCTTCAGGATTCTGAGCCGCGCATTTTCTTGTTCTTCTTGTAGCGCAGAGGAAATTATCACCGGCAAGGTTTCATTTTGCCCAAGGAAAACATACTTCAGATGACTTGGCAGAGTTTTCATTTCCACGGTAGGTGGTTGTTCTAAGGAAGGTTTTTGTGTTTCTCTCTCTTCATTTAAATTCAATTTTCTTCTTTGTTTGCTGTTTCCGTGATCACATGGCAGGTTTCTATGGATGCAGTCGCATCCTCTCTTTCATCTTCTTCTTCGGACTCCACTTCTTCATTACAACTGTGTTCATTGTCAGAATCGGATAGGTCTTCATCTTCTAGATACTTCATCGCTTTGATAATGTTAAACTTGAGCTTCTTCCCATTTATACTCATCATGATCTCTCCTTTGTGTACATCAATTTGAGCACGACCAGTAGATAAAAATGGTCGTCCCAATATGATGGGTACATCTTTGTCTGCCTCATAATCAAGAATGATGAAGCCTGCTAGTAAAATGAATTTATCCATTGTGACCAGGACATTCTTCAACTTTCCCTCAGGGTGAACTAGGGACCTGTCCGTAAGCTAGAGAGTCACCGTTATGGGCGTCAGCTGCCCCACATTCAACTGTTTGAAGATTGAAAGGGGCATTAAATTTATATTGGCCCCAAGGTCGCATAGCGCTTGACTGATATAGATCTCGCCAATTGAGCAGGGTATCGTGAAGCTTTCTGGGTCGTGCATCTTCGGTGGGATTATGGGGTTTGACTTTCGCGTTAACGCCACCATTGCGAACTTTCCCGTGCTTCTTTTCTTTGACACCATGTCTTTAAAAAACTTAGCATATTTCGACATTTGTTTTATTGCTTCTATAAAAGGAATATTGATGTGTAACTGTTTTAACATTTCCATGAAGTGATGATACTGAGCTTCATCATTTTGCTTCTTCTTCAGTCTTTATGGGAATGGTGGTAGTTGTACCTTCACTGTTCCGTGTTCTATAGGCTTAAAGGTGGACGCAACTTCTGGTTCCATTGTCTTAGGCTCTTCTGATTCATTTTGCGTCAATGGGTTCTTGGATTCCATCACTATTGGATTGGTCCTGCTCGGCTCCTTCTTTTCTTCCGCTATCGTCTTTCCACTTCGCAAGGTCACTACTTGACATTGCTTCTTTCCTGTGTTCTCCGGGTTGTGTGGGAGCTCAATTGAGCTCGATAAAGTCCCTTGTAGTCTATTTTTCAGCTCTTCTACAATCTATCCTATTTGGAGTTCGAGATTGCGGATGGAGGTCGCCTGGTTCTGGAGGACCATTTCATTCTTTTCAATGTACTATTTTAGTAGGTTCTCTAGAGAGGATGATGGCAGTGGTGCTGCGAGCTGCTGGCTTGATTTTGCAGTTGACCGTTCGTTCGCTGGAAAAATCCTGGCGGTTCTTCTTTTTACGCCAAAGGTTGATAACTCTGTTGTTGGTTATTTTTCAAGCAAAATTGGGGTGGTTTCTTTACCTGGATTATATGTATTAGAGAAAGGGTTGTTCTTTACGAAGTATACTGACTGTGGGTTCCTTGGACATTCTTCAATCGGATATGATTCTCCACAAGTAGCATAACTCATGCTCGTCTGTTCAATTGTGTTGACCTGCCCTCTTTGCGTTCGAGGGTTGTTGATTATGATGCCCTGTAACAGATTAATCATCGCATTCATTTGATTCTGTAGAGATGCGATGGCCCCATTGTTTGCGTTACCTTCTTGAATTTTTATTCGTTGATCGCTTTCTTGCCAATCTTCATGATTCTTTGATATGCGATCAAGGATATTCTTCGCCTCATCATAAGTTTTGTCAAGCAGACCACCAGCTGCTGCCACATTGGCAGCTAGCTGTCTGCGATGCAGGATTTAAGCCATGGTAGATTATCTCCATCTAATGGCAGTCTGGTAATCCATTATGCGGAGAATCTCTTACCAATCTCTTAAACCTCGACCACGCGTTGCTGAGCGAATTCATCTATTTCCTGTTCAAAAATTGTTATTAACTTCCTCTTTCTTGCATTCTCTGTAGGAGGGAAGTATTTCTTCGTGAACTTCTCTACAACCTGTTCCCACGAAGTTATCTCCTCTGGTTCGAGGGAATATGCCCATTTTCTTGCTTGATCGCATAACGAAAATGGGAAAAGCGTGAGTCGAACTTCTTCCACAGAGATATTTGGGAGCACAAAAGTGTTACAGATTTCAATAAAACTCCGGAGATGGGTGTTGGATCCTTGCCACGCCTTTCACCAAACTGTCTGGCTGTCTGAATCATTTGTAACATAACCGGCTTCATCTCAAACCTTGATCTGTCCAAAGCTGGCCTCATGATTCCTTAGGAGAAGTCATATAGGTTAGGTGACGCATAGTCTCTGATGGGTCTATTGCGGTCGTTCGCCAAGAGAATGGGGTTTGCCATGATGTTGTTTGCATTTGTGGCTCTTTCTTCCGGTTGTTCCACCATTCTGGGATTTCTTTCTTGTTGTTGTTGGTGGTTGTTTCTTTGTCTTCTTCAGAACGTTCTTTCGATCTCTGGGTCGTAGTTGGGCTCAGGAACGTGTCCTTCGATCATGCGACGCCTGCTGCTTCCCTTACCAAAGGAATGGCAGTGTAAAGAGGTCAAAAGCTGCAAGGAAAATAAAAAAGGTTTACTGTTAGCGCAATATGTACTGCCGTAGTCCCGACAACGGTGCCAAAAACTTGATGCGTTGTTAATTGAGATGCGATTATGGAGTGAGTTTGCGGTGATGTGTTATGGGTTGTACATGCATGTTTTCCTAATAAGACCCAAGTATAAGCCTCACTAGATTTCCTCTTAAGTCTAGGGTCGAACACAGGGACTACTGAGTAAATATGCGACAGTTACTTTGATTCACTTGTGGTGGGGAAAACAAATAAGTTGGATAGTTTTTTGATTAAGAATATTTCCTATGCGACGGAGTTCGAATGAAGAGTTGATGGAATCGAGAATTACAATGATTATAAATGAACAGGTTGAGAAGGGGTTTAGCTAACACTTCCTAAGATTACATACAAGTTATGCGATCATACTACACACAAACAACAGCATGTCATCTCTCAATGCAAATGCCATAATTTCTGTTTCTAGGACGCATGCGATGTATACGAAAAAGTCGATAGGACTTATGTCTAAGCCTCTATTCTTGCCTATGCGATGATGAATGTTGTACATATAAAACAAGGTGACCACATACAATCATATCCTATTTCTAGGGAGCATGTGATGTGTAAGTAGCAATAGAACTAGATTCTAATCCGACTCTCTCAAGTCTAGATTCTATCTTTAGACTACTCTCTCAAGCCTAGATTCTAATCCGACTCTCTCAAATCTAGATTCTATCTTTAGGCTACTCTCTCAAGTATCTCTAAAGGGTGAAAGACGCATACATAAGACAAGATGATCGCTTAAAGTGTAAATCTTATGTCATGCTAGCTAAGTACTTCTGAACCCATTCGAAAATTTAGTTACTCATGTGAATTGTGGAGAGATTGAACATAGATTGAAATGAGATTTCCATTTTCTATAAATAAAGTGCTGAATACAAAATAACAAATGAAATTTAGAGATAAGAAGCCCGGTACTTGCTTCCTGTGGCCTTTTATACTGTCTTTTTCACTCCAACTCTGTCCAGATGAATATTCTTGCTCTCGCAAGTGTTGGCCCTCTCTCCCTTTGTAGTGCTTTCCGGTAGTCTATCGATCTGTCTAAGAATGATCTTTCAGTTTCTTCGTTTCCTTGCTCATCTTCGTCCTCTGAATCTAAGTATGAGTATGTATATGAACAGACTAACGGATCTTTAACTTATTCTATGATATATCTGATAACCCTTTTACAACTTCGATATTTATAGAGCTCAAGGTGGAGCAGCCTTTCTCTCTAATGATTGCAATGATGGGCGGTTATTAAATCTCCTACTTTGATGCGCCGATTAATAGTCATCGAAAGTTGAGTGTACTTACTACAATGTGGCTTTAACGGCTTGTAACCTAAATTCAGATTCGATCGTCATTAGCTTTTCGTACCATCATGATTTATTATTCTATCACCTTGATGTGCAGTCTTTATGCGACCACCTCTTTAAGAAGCTTCTTACGATCGCATACGATCGCATAACTTTGCAATCACAATCTTCAATCGCGTGGACCCCTAATTCCTTTGGATCGCAATTTCCCTTGCGCCAACGCATTTTTCCTGCACAAAATAAGTAAATTAATTGCTTTTATGCGATGGGCGCATGCGATCGCAATTTCTTCAGTTTAGCGCTGTTGGACATGATATTGTTTATTTTTACCATCGCATTTTCTCATTGTTTCACTTATTTGCGCTTTAATAACGTGTATTTCCACCCGTTATCAAGTGTTTATAGTAAGTGGGTGAAGAGTGTGTGTCAACACGTCCTCAGTCTCCTACATTGGTTCGCACCGTGAGATCATTCTTGCACTCCCTCGTGGCGCCCTGGGAGCGTCCCTTTTAGATGGGTTTTGTGCAACTGGTCAATATCAAGGTGAACTCCAGAAATTAATAGGGTCACTTTAGTTTTTGCCCCAATCAGATTTTTTTCCTTCGGATTGGTTGCTTAGGGCGGAACTCTAAGACCTAAAATTTCGGGTCACACTCATGGGAAATTGTTAAGTAAGTTAATGATTTCTTGACCAAATCAATGATGCCTAGTTTTTATAGAAGCAAGAGTTGTTCTGGTATTAATGGCTGGTTAGGAATGTCTCAATTCAGAGGAGGGATAAATTGACCACCCTTCAACGACTTTTGTCCAAAACTTTTGAAGCGTCATTGCAAAACTATATGTCACACGGGGTTCATTTCAGATTTGCTAAACCGTATTGGATGTTGTATATTTTTCAACGAGTATTTGTTTAAAAACCTAACGTAGGTCAATGTATTTCTTTTTCAGCAACATGTTTGATTTTCCATTAAATGCTTCTAGCTTGACCGATTTCATATAGTTGAAAGAGTCTATTAAAACGTATTTTGTTGCAAACTACCTCGAGTTTGTCATGGTAGAGGAGTGCCCTCAAGTCCCGACTCTTAATGCACCGCGAAGTGTTCGTAATGCATATGAGGTGTGGATGAAGGCTAATTCATTGGCCCGACTTTAAATATTGGCTAGCATACTGGATGCTTTGTCCAAAAGGGTTGAGAACATGGTCATTGCACATAAGATCATGGCCTCGTTTCAAGAATTGTTTGAACGTCAGTTCTTACTTTTAGAGCACAAAGGGATGGATAACAAAGAAACCAGTAGTGTCAATTCCCAAGAAATATGGACTTCTAAAGAGTTTAGAAGAAAACTCCTTGTCGATGTGTGAATCATGCCATGAAGGCAAAATGACCAAACGACCTTTTATTGGAAAATGTTACAGAGCCAAGGAAACCTTGGAGTTTATACATTCAGACCTCTATGGTCCGAGAGCTCAGGGTGGGTATGAATATTTCATCTCTTTCATAGATGATTATTCAAGGTACGGGTATCTCTACCTAATGGAACGTAAGTCTGAAGCCCTTGATAAGTTTAAGGAGTATAAGGCTGAAGTTGAAAACTTGTTAGGTAAGAAGATAAAAACATTACGATCCGATCATGGTAGAGAGTATATGGACCTCCAATTCCAAAACTATATGATAGACCATGGAATTACGTCCCAACTCTCTGCACCAGATACATCTTAGCAGAATGGTGTATCAGAAAGGAGAAACAGAACCCTGTTTGACATGGTTTGTTGTATGATGAGTTATGCTTATCTTCCAGACTCGTTTTAGGGATTTGTAGTGGAGACTGCATGTTACATTATGAACAAGGTCCCTCGAAATGTGTTTTTAAAACACCTTTTGAGCTGTGGAGAGGCCGTAAAGGTAGTTTATTTCACTTAAGAATTTAGGGATGTCTGGCCCACGTGCTTGTGGCTAACCCTAAAAAGTTGGAACCGCGTTCGAAAGTTTACCTCTTTGTAGGCTACTGATGACATGCAGAAATGGATGTCATCTTAGGCCTTTTATTTAGAATTATGAGGGCTGTAAAGCATAATATGCGGCAATTATGTTAGAAATTCATGAGAAAATGAGTTTGCGGAGTTCAGCATTAACAATCTCGGCTAACCCATTATTATCCATTCAATTGTCTATTTTTGTACCTAACGCAGGAAGTGGACACAAACGCAGAAGCCGGGCTACCGCATAGACGACCGCATGTGGAGAAACCTACCATCGCAAAGGCGAACGCATACGATGAATGCATGGGTGTTGCGGTAATCAGTCACAAGCGTCCATCGCATAAGAGTTGCGATCGTCAAGCGATTGCGGTCATCGTGTAGAAGTTATGGTAATCAAGCGAATGCGATCATTTCAAGATTGCGGCTACACGATAACGCATAATAGTGGGATCACCACAAGGTTGGTGGAATGGAAGCATCAACGCATATCTCAGGAAAATCAAAAGATGATGTTGACATTTCACCTACCACGCCGTTAGTAGCAGAGATTCAGAAAAGGACTAACGCGCCACGAATGTTAGAATCAGAGCAGTCCATTAATGCTGTCAACGATCAAACTCTATAAATAGAAGTTACTGAGCAGAATTTCAATGGATCCAAGGTTTTTCGCCTAAGGCTCGCCTTAGGGCGGATCCCTGTGATCCAGACTAACGCATGACAAAGAAGCTTGAGAGTTCTTTATCTCCTTCATCCATTCTGAGTGACGACCGGAGCCTTCGACCGGAGCTAGATCTCGAGAGAGTCAGCTCTACCACCCATCCATGGCACCACCGGCAGCCTTGACACACATCCGCTAGAAGCAAGACATTGCTTCCAGCTGGTTCTTTCATTTTCTCTTCTTTTCTTATATTGTATTGTATTACATTTTGGGATTACGGAATTAATACATTATGTTTTCAATGCATTTCTATGTTTCCTTCGATTCCACCTCCATCTTTCTTTACTTAGCATCCGTAACTTTCATTGCATCAGTTAGTGAGATTGCTTAAGTATCGCATACTTAGTCATATGGATTAGAGATATGAAGCATGTAGCAAACCATCGAGAGGTGTGCATTGCATGAGTGTGTAAGAAAACCTTATTTGCTTAGTGCGAAGCTGTAGCAACGTCTGTCTATAGGCAGACGCAACGCTTGTCTATGACTAAAGTCAGCAACAACTAACTGCCTGGGAGGGTAAGTGGTTGGACGTATCAAGCAATATAAGATATTGTTCACTAGAGATACGAATAATCTTGCGTCAGCCAAGTTCATGTGGTTACCTTGTCTTATGAGCGCATCATTCATCATTTAGGCATACTTGGAAGAGTAGTCTAAAATCCAAATCTAAGACTCGAGAGAGCAGATTAGAATGCATAAGCAAGAATGGGAAACTTAGAAATAAGCTCCGTTTGCTATCACATAGCGTATGCACCCTACGGAGAGGATATTGCATGCGTCCAGGAAGTAGGATATGGTGGCTGTATGTGGTCATCTCGACCCTTTTGCCTACACATTGCATACGTCCTAGATTTAGGCTTTTAGTGTGTGTAGCATGATTGCATAGCTTGTGTTGGCTAAGGTTGCCCTTGCGGTCACTCTTAAGGGTTGCAATGAAGACATCTTCACATTTTATCGATTTTCCCATCCATTTATCTCACGTCAACAGTTGTCGTGTCTCTACCTCTCACTCATACTTCTCATTGCGTTGTTTGTTAGTTAGGAGTAGAAGTAGTGTTAGCATAAAAACCCATCCATCATTCTTTTATTCAACCGCTGCATACACATTATCGCATACGTCTAGCTACAAGTCCCTGAGTTCGACCTCGGATCACCCAAGAAACAACAAGTTTTTGGCGTCATTGCCGGGGCATTGGAAATTTTTAGTGCTGAATATTTTTGTGGTATTTTGCAGGACAAATTTCTGTTGTACAGTCTGTTTACGCGAAAAGCAGGCTGACGGTGCATGAGTATTGGTTCAGAGCCAGAATTCGACGCCGATCCAGAGATCGAGCGAATATTTCACGCAAGAGCACGTCAGAACCGCACGAGGCGAAGAAGGAATATGGCAAACAACAATGATAGGCCCGAGGGAATCAGGGAATGAATCGGCCGGTGCAAGACCCAGTCTTTCTAGCCGCTGACCGCAACATTCCCATGAGGAACTATGCAGCGCCTAATTTATACGACTTCTCAACCTGGTATCGCAAGGCCTATAGTGGTAGAGAATGCAAAGATTTGAAATTAAGTTGGTTCATGCTCTAAATAATTCGAATCGGGTCAATTTGGAGTCTTACAAGGAGAGAACCGCATGTACATCTGACCAGCTTTGTAGAGATGTGTAACACATTCTCCATCTCTTGGCGTGACTCCAGAAGGCATAAGGCTATATCTCTTCCCGTATACACTTCGGATGAAGCAAAGAGGTGGGCTCATTCGTTGGAGCCAAATGAAATCAATTCTTGGGATCAGTTGGTTGAACGGTTCAATGAAGAAAATTTTCCCTCCCACTGTCAACACAAGAAGAGACGAGAAGTTTTAAATTTTGAGCCAACGAAAATGAGACTCTGAGCACCGCATGGGTGCAATTTAAAGACTGGTGAAAAACTATCCGCATATTGGGATTTCCCGATTGCTTCTCATGGAGATCTTTTATAACGGTCTGGATAGAGCGACACAAGCTATTGTAGATGCTCCGCGCGGCAGGAGGATTTATGGATAAGACGTACACTTGAAGCAAAAGTCATCTTAGATTCGCACTCATGCGAAATAGGATGACTGAGGTTGATGATGGGTATGTAGGAAGAGGCTTAGAGCAAAGAAAAATGGAAAGCGCCATTGTATCATCTAATACAATGACCACATTAGCCGCCCAAATGCCGTAGTCACCTCGCTCTCCAAACAATGGCCATAATCAGGGAACTCTCTCCCGGGGCTGCAGCGAAGGCCAATGTACTAATGCAAATGGTAGCAATAAAGCCGTTGTATAGTGCGGAGGGGGTCATTCAATAAGCATGCCCATCAAATCCACAGTCAATATACTCTATCACAACAACCCATATTAGCAACACTTACAAACCAGGTTGGAGGAATCATCCCAACTTCAGTTGGGGAGGGAACGACGAATAGGGAGGACAAAGATATATATAGAACAATCAATTCGGAAATCGAGGCAATCCTCCGATTTTTCATCATCAGAATCAAAGCCGGGGTAATTATCAGAGTAGACAGCCATATAACCAACACTTCTCATCTAACACCTCATCCTTGGAAGCACTACTGAAGCAATATATTGAAAAGAACGAGGCAATTAGGCAATCGCAAGCTTCCTCCATTAGAAATTTGGAGGTGTAGGTCGAACAACTTGCAAACGAGCTTAAAAACAGAGCACCTGGTATGCTGCTCAGTAGTTTAGAAGCACCGGGACTAAGTGGCAAGGAACAATGTTAAGCAGTGACATTGAGAAGCGGTAGAAAGGCAGTCCCCATGCCATTAGTACCAAAATCAGTAGAACAACCAGAAGATACAATCACCAACAATGACCACGCGATTACAAACAATAGATCGACCAGTTTAGAAGCAACTACCACTATGCAGAATGAATCTTCACAGAACCTAGAGCTGAAGTCATCGCAAACTCCAGCCCCAAGAACACAGGAAGCAAGGGACCTCAAGGAACAGTCAAACGATCAAGAAGTACGGTGGGATCCTCTACCATTCCTGTCTAGGTTGAAAAAGAAAGATGATAGTAAACAATTCACGAGGTTCCTTAATGTTCTCCGACAACTACATATCAACATTCCCTTAGTAGAAGCACTGGAATAGATGCACAGCTATGTGAAGTTCCTCAAGGATATACTCGCCAATAAGAGGAAAATCGGGGAAAATGAACATGTCACACTAACATATGAATGTAGTGCGCTCTTCCAGAAGAACATCCCCAAGAAAATGAAAGATCTAGGGAGCTTCACATTTCCATGCTCAATTGGGGGTAAAGAAGTCGAAAATGTGCTCTGTGACTTAGGGGCAAGTATCAACCTGATGCCCTTATCAATCTTCAAGAAGCTAAACACGGCAACGCAAGACCCACCATAGTCACGTTGTAGTTGGCTGACAGATCAATAACGCATCCAGAGGGCAAGATAGAGGACGTACTTGTGCAAATGGATAAATTCATTTTTTCGGCTGACTTTATTATACTGGATTACGAAGCTGACACTGAGGTGCCAATCATATTGGGTTGCCTATTTCTTGCAACAGGGCAAGTGTTGATCAACGTACAAAAAGGAGAACTCACTATAAGAATCGACAATCAGCAAGTAAAATTCAACGTTCTCAATGCGTTGAAATACCCAGATGATATGGAAAACTGTAGAAAGAACAATGGCACGAGTTTCAAGAAGAATTGAAAGAAGAAGAGTTTGAGGTTGGCGCAATGTTGGAGGAGAATTGCGTCGCAATACAGACTGACCCATATTTTGAATCAATAAAGTTATTTGAACGATCAACACAGCGAATTAAGCCATCTTTGGAAGAACCACCCAGATTTTGAAGATGCTACCAGTGCACCTCAAATATGTTTATTTAGGAGGCAACGACACTCTACCAGTCATAATCTCTACCTCACTGAGCAATGAAAAGGAGGAAGCACTTATTCAGATCCTTAGCGAACATTCGAGGGATCAGTCCCTCGTATTGCATGCACAAGATCCGTCTTGAAGAGGGAAAAACAGGATCCATAGAGAGGCAGTGTCGTCTAAACCCTACCATGAGGGAGGTTGTCAAGAAAGAAATTGTGAAGTGGCTTGATGCAGGTGTCATTTACCCCATATCTGATAGCAACTGGGTAAGCCCAGTGTAGTGCGTTCCAAAGAAAGGGGGCATGACAGTTGTCACCAACAACAATAACGAATTAATTCCAACCAGAACAACCACGGGGTGGAGAATATGCATGGATTATCGCAAGCTAAATTTGGCCACGAAGAAAGACCATTTTCCACTACCGTTTATTGATCAAATGTTGAACCGGCTTGCAGGGAATGAATTCTTTTGCTTTCTTGATGGCTATTCAGGGTATAACAAGATCCGATTGCACCGGAAGATCAGGACAAGACAACTTTCACATGCCCATTCGGCACATTTGCATTCCGTCGCATGCCATTTGGACTCTGTAACGCACCAAGCACCTTCCAAAGGTGTATGATAGCCATTTTCTCAGATTTCCTAGAGGAGTCAGTTGAGGTGTTCATGGACGACTTTTCGGTTTTTGGCAACACCTATGAATCTTGTTTATTAAATATGGAAATTTTTTTGAAGAGATGCGTTGAAACAAATTTGGTTTTGGGAGAAATGCCATTTTATGGTAGAAGAAGGAATAGTGCTACGTCATGAGATATCAAAGGCAGGATTGGAAGTGGACCAAGCAAAAATTGACGCAATATCCAAGTTACCACCACCAATTAATGTGACAACACTTAGGAGTTTTCTGGGACATGCGGGGTTCTATCGAAGATTCAATTGCAACTTTTCTTAAATCGCAAGATCCCTAAGTGCGCTCCTCGAGATTGACCGTGAATATGATTTTAATGACGCATGCGCCGAAGCGTTCCACATGCTGAGAAATGCGCTCATCACCGCACCAATTCTAGTTGCGCCCGACTGGACGCAACTGTTTGCGCTGATATGTGACCCAAGTGGCTATGCAGTGGGCGCAGTCTTGAGCCAACGAAGAGATAGAGTTTTGCATCATATCTATTATGCCAGTAAGACGTTGAATGATTCACAAGAAAATTATAAAACCACAGAAAAAGAAATGCTCGTAGTGATGTTTGCCCTGGAGAAATTTCGGTAGTACCTGATTGGATCAAATGTCGTGGTGTATACTGATCATTTTGCGATCAAATACCTCATGACAAAAAAGGACGCAAAACCAAGACTGATTAGGCGGGTATTACTCCTGCAAGAATTTGACCTAGAAATCAAAGATCGGAAGGGCACTAAGAACCAAGTCGCAAATCATTTATCACGACTAGAAAATTGCGAGGTTCAGAAGAGAGAGAAAGAGATTGAAGAGAGATTCCCCGACGAGCACCTTATGACGGTATGCGTTAACGTCCCATGGTATGCGGATAATGTAAACTTCATAGTTTGTGGCCAAGCACTAGAAGACTATTCATACCAGCAGAAGAAGAAGTTGAGAAACGAGGTCAAGTTTTATTTCTAGGATGACCCATTCTTGTATCGACTCGGACCTGATCATATTCTGCGTCGATGCATTCCTGAGCATGAAACCAAGCACATTTTAGAACTTTGTCATGAGTCCCCTTATGGAGGACATTTTGGGGGGCAACGGACCACCGCACAAGTTCTATAGAGCGGCTATTTTTGGCCAACGCTATTCAAGGATGCCCACGCCCATGTTGTGTAATGCAACAAGTGCCAAAGAATAAGGAACATGTCTAGATGGGATGAAATGCCTTTGACTTCGATCTTAGAAATTGAAATTTTGACGTATGGGGAATCAACTTCATGGGCCCATTTCCACCTTCAGAGGGTCATCAATATATTTTGGTTGCGGTTGATTATGTTTCAAAGTGGGTTGAAGCCATTGCATGTGCTAAAAACGATGCGGCCACGATGGCGAAATTTCTCAAGAAAAACATATTCATGTGATATGGAATGCCACGTGCACTAATTAACAATGAAGGCACACATTTCATCAACCACATCATCACCAACCTATTGATCAAATTTAATGTCAGCCATAGAGTTGCGACTGTGTATCACCCACAAACAAATGGGCAGGCAGAATACTCCAATAGAGAAATTAAAACCATCTTGGAGAAGGTAGTTAGTACCTCCAGGAAAGATTGGTCACTCAAGCTTGATGGAGCACTATGGGCATATAGAACTACCTTTAAGACTCCAATCGGTATGTCCCCATATGCCTTAGTCTTCGGAAAAGCTTGCCATTTGCCTCTCGAGCTGGAACACAAGGCAATGTGGGTAATTAAAAAGATGAATTTTGATCTGTCAAATGCGGGGGAAGTCCGAAAGTTGCAGTTGAACGAACTGGTCGAGTGGCGAATGAATGCCTATGAAAATGCCAAACTTTTTAAAGAGCGAACCAAGAAATGGCATGACGACTGCATAAGCAAGAGAACGTTCTTCGTGGGTCAACAGGTACTATTTAACGCACGTTTGCGATTGTTTCCAGGAAAGTTGAAGTCCCGCTGGTCTGGGCCATTTCGCATCAAGACTACCTTTTGGGCCATTTCGCATCAAGACTATCTTTCCCCATGGTGCAGTGGAGTTAACAAACAAGGATGGAAATAGCGCATTCAAAGTCAATGGTCAACGAATTAAGTCCTACTATGGGAGCAATGTGGAACGACACAAGGAGACCATCGACTTAGACAAGCAAGACTGATCACTTGCGGGGATGCGTTTGCGGTAACACTGAAGACCCTTTTAAAACAACATCCCTATCATCTATCTTTACTGCTTTATTTACTATTTTTTTTATTTGCTTGTGTTGATTTAGTTTCCTGCCTAGTTGAATTTATTTCCAATTTCGTCTCAACATGCGTTGATCTTGATTTTCTGTGAATGAATGATGTAAGTGAACACTGCAAGAGCTTATCAATATGGTTTTGGGATAAGCGTTGTGATGTTGGTGATACTATGACATGTCAGGTATGCATTGCGACGATGAGTGTATCTTGCGTTAATAGATACACTTTGTGCCCATCCTCCAATAATGCATTGCGTTGACGGATGAGTTGCACCCGTATGTATATTGTGTCCGTCCTCCGCAAATACGCACTTTGTTGACGGATATGTGCACTGGTAGAAATACCTTGCGCCCGTCCTCCAAAAATGTGTTGTGTTGATGGTAGTGTTGCGCTAATATATACATTGCGCCCGTCCTCCGCAAATATGCATTTGCGGTAACAGATGTATTGCATTAACAACTTAACATTGCACCTGTCCTATTAAAAACAAACAAAAAAAAAAAAATGTTGTTTGGGGGGTGTACCACCTCTCCTTCACAATTTTGAATTCTTTTTGCGGTCATTCAAATTTTTTTAGATAGCTATACCTTTGTATTATTCTGTACATGCTCACAATTTTGTGTTTACGATCATTATAATTTTTTGTGTACTTAGACAATTTTTATACAACTGAGTGATTATTCTTTCCCTATGCGTTGGCCTCTTTATTATCATCCTTTGTCAATTTATTGCGGTAATTTCGTTCTTTTCGTTTGCGTTGTTTATTTGCGCTGCCATAACGTGTATTATGCATAACCTTAGCACAATCTCTTTATACATTGCATTTTCTGCCTAACACTTGGACAATTCATCGCAATAGCTCTACTATACCTTCTCTATTACAAGACTCTGTTCAAACCTTCTTTTCAAAATTTTGACTCAGCGTTTTGTCTTTTCTGTCCAAAACAACACAATGAGGACCTTGCGACTCTCTAAATTTGAGGGTGGGGAAGGTTTGAGCAGACGCGATCAAGCGGATGTGGGCATATCAGGAAAATGCATTCATTGTCAAAAAAAAAAAAAAAAAAAAAAGAAAAAAACTTTCTCACCTGTTGTCATGTTAAAGTCTATCAGGATAATCTTGTCTATAGCCACATTTTATGATTATGAGATATGGCAAATAGACATCAAGACTACCTTTCTTAATGGTAATCTTGAGGAGCTGTCTCTTATACACATCTAGATGTGTATAAGAGACAGACTTAGGTTAAGGGAGTGGACTATGAAAAAACTTTCTCACCTGTTGTCATGTTAAAGTCTATCAGGATATTCTTGTCTATAGCCACATTTTATGATTATGAGATATGGCAAATTGACTTCAAGACTACCTTTCTTAATGGTAATCTTGAGGAGACCATCTACATAGCTCAACCAAAGGGGTTCATTGTTCCAGATCAAGAGCAAAGAGTTTGCAAGCTTCATAGGTTCATTTATGGGCTAAAACAAGTCTAGATCATGGAACATTAGATTTGACAATGCGATGAAATCATTTGGGTTTGATCAGAACGTTGATCAACAGCTCAATAGCTTTCCTGGTACTGTATGTGGATGACATCCTACTCATTGGGAATGATGTAAGCTTTCTGATTGACATTAAAATGTGCCTAGCTGCCCAATTCCAAATGAAAGATTTGGGAGAGGCACATTATGTTCTAGGGATCCAGATCATTCGGGATCGTAAGAACAAGAGGTTGGCCTTGTCTCGGGCATCATACATTGATAAAATTTTGATGAGGTACAGGATGCAGGCATGGAATCGTTTTATCTAAGGATCAATGTCTTAAGACACCTCAAGAGGTTGAGGAGATGATACGGATTCCCTATGCTTCGGCTGTTGAAAGCTTAATGTACGCAATGTTATGTACTAGACCTGACATTTGCTATGCAGTAGTGATTTTCAGTTGTTATCAGTCCAATCTAGGATTAGATCACTAGATGACGATCAAAACGATCCACAAGTATCATTGGAGAACGAAGGACTACATGCTCGTGTATAGAGATAAAGATTTGATCTTTATAGGATACACAGACTCTGACTTTCAGACTAATCGAGATTCTCGAAAATCAACATCAGGGTCAGTGTTCAAGTAAGGATGCATCATGGACTTCACTATGGAAGCCGAATACGTAATCATTTGTGAAGCATCTAAGAAGGCTGTTTGGTTGAGGAAATTCCTTACAAATTTGGAAGTTGTTCCAAATATGTCTTTTTCGATCACTCTTTATTGTGATAACAGCGGGGCTGTGACAAATTCGAAGGAACCTCGGAGTCATCGTAGAGGCAAGCATATAGAACAAAAATATCATTTGATTAGGGAGATTGTGCATCGCGGTGATGTGATAGTCACGAAGATCGCATCGGAACACAACGTTGTTGATCCGTTTACAAAGGCTCTCACGACTAAAGTGTTCGAGGGTCATCTAGAGAGTTTGGGTCTACGAGACATGCGAAATCTTGTCTAGGGCAAGTGAGGGATGATATTGGGGTATAGAGTATGCCCTAGTTTATTGTATATTATACTTGTATTTTTCATGTATTGTACATTAGTCTCCCGAGGCATCAGGACAAGTGGGAGATTGTTGGGATTGGTATCTTAATTCTCCCAGAGTCTCATAGTTTGTAAACACTATACACATTGTTATGAATAAAATAAGAGTTATTTTATTTTTCATTTACTCATATCTAATAAACAAAGATCTGTGATTATTGTATGAAAACTTAAGCATGTATATGAGATATACAAGTGGATCATCCCTTAAGTAATAACCTAAAAAGGTCTGTAGTATAAGGATATAGGAGAGATACTTTATCCTGGTGACTGATAACTTGTAGAAATACAAGTTATTTATGCTACCTTATCTAGATATTGCGGCAAAAAGAGAAGGAATATGCGTTGATTGTATGAAAATTAGCTCAAAAATACAATAATTATGAATTAACGCAATTACACCCACTAACATCGTCAAGATGGTAGAAGAGGATATTTTTACTCTGTTTTGCAAGAAACCAAGTCACCGCTTGAGATCAAGGCTCAATGAGAAACTGAACAACGTATCTCTATTACATTGCGCCTGTCAATCAACAATGAAGAGACGATTAATGCAATGACGGCGCAATGCGACAGTCAATCCCGAGCTGAATTTCAATCACATGTGGTAATAAAAATAACACCGCATACGAGCAACCGATCGAAAGATGCAAATGAACAACGCAAAGGCAGAGGATTGCGACACATGTACAACTAACCATTGTGCCGATTTGACGATCTGATTGCATAACAGAAGGAATATTTATTCCTCCATCTTCAGAATTTCCATAACAAGAAGTGGAGTCCACAGCCAAGGGTCAAAGCTTTACACTTATAAATAGCCCCATAGAATTCACAAAAGATATACTTGATATGGGTATAATTGATACGAGGGCTAAATGCTGCTAAATTACTGAGATAGGGGCTGAGCTGAGTACTGATCTGAAGAAATCCGGGAAGAAAAGAGACAAGGTCGAGAGGTGAGTCTTAGTGCGAATTTGCCAGATCCCTGCCGCAAAGCTCTGTGCTTNGAAAAGAGACAAGGTCGAGAGGTGAGTCTTAGTGCGAATTTGCCAGATCCCTGCCGCAAAGCTCTGTGCTTAGATCCCTGCTACCAGTTGAGCAAACCTGAGAGGGAAGCTCATCCTTCCACACGATCCATCCACACTGGCAAGCAAATCTCCATCCAGATTGACGTTAAGATGTTGGCGCTCATTTGTATTTGTTTCCAACTCTATTTTCATCAAGTGTATTTCACCTTCTTAATCTCTTCATTCACAAATCATGTACCAGGCGGTGAATAGGAATATTGAATGTCTCGATCGATTTCATATTCCCTTCTCTACCTATTTCCATTCTTCCGATTATCGCTTTCTTCATAAAGTCTTCTTAATCCCTTGGTAATTAATATGAATTAAACAAGTAACTTACTTTGTGCTAAAGAAATAAGAACGTTTAGCTAAAGCATGCTAGACGACATCTTCACCTGTGAGAGCAGAAGTGAAGATGTCATTCTGATCTGTCGAGAGAAGGTTAGAAGAATGCATTAACTAAAGCAAGAAGTACTTCCAGAGATGGAAGCAACCTTGCATTCATTACGTTTTTCCCTGTTTCACCACAAAGATGTGGGAGTGCGGCCGATCACCGAGAGGTGTACGTCAAGGGAAAGCGGAACCGTACTTATACCTTTAGCGCAACTCGAAAACTTGCGATGTTTGTATTAATTATCTTTTCTGTTTCTGCTTTGTACATAAGACTTGTCCCCGCAATACACAATCTTTGCATAATCTTCACAACCAGCCTTGACCTCAGTATTTTGTATCATGAAACCTGTATTTTGTATCATCTTAGCTTAGATTTACTTTAATGCAATTTATTTTATTATCGCATCTTTACCGTTTTACTTTACTTTATCGCATGTTTATATTCTTGTACACAACAACTTTTATTAATTGAAAACCCCTGGTCGCATGTATCACAAGCATAACGCAATAACCTCAAACAGTCCCTATGTTCGATCTCGTCACACCGAAAAACTTGCAGTGAAATTATACTTGGTTTTAACACAAAGAAACTTGTGACAATGCACAACATACTACAAGAACATTGTTAATTAACGCATATCTAGAAATAGTATCACATGGGCATGAACCTTACGTGCATCATCATCATTTCATCACAGTGCATGCATAACAAGGAATCTAAATTTCCGTTACAGTGACACTACAGATACAACCTGCTTTGTAGAGGTTTAGAAGTATTGTGAACTACTACAGATGGTCTAATCCTGACCATTCCTGTGGAGACATGCGAGCAGGGGTGTTCTATACAAAGAGTTTGTATAAGACCGGACCACGAGATGATTCGTCTCTTTATATAACGTCGTTGATACTTGAGACTTACATCTCATTTAAAACGACCATAGGTAACATGACCTTAATCCTGAGTGTTTTGGGAACTCCTGCTTTTGAGGGCGGTCCCTTAATTAGTATGGGTGAGAGTGGCCAGATTGCCAACTCAACAAGCCTACCTTTTTGGGAATTTGTCTGATTGGGGAGCTGGAGACTCAGTTACACAAGATGAAATTTCACACCTTCTCCGAAGCAAGGGTAAATAGATAGATTTCTCCCTTAAGGGCTGATTCTGGGTCATGAACATAGTTGCCACATCCTTTCTTTGGAAGAGAGGACTCATTCATAGTAGGACTATGACTTATGTTCATTAGAGGGATCAGTGGTACTTAAGGAGTTAGATGTAAATACAGCAGCAAAACGGTAAATTGGCCCATCTGTACTTACAAGTGATCTGTGAAGGGTTATCACACTGTTGATTGGTTGATATGGATACAAAATATATCTGTAGTAAGGAGAGTGCAATTGTCGGTCTTTAGTAGAGTGCCCGACAATTAACGGATGGTGGATCATGTGATTAAAAAGTTTAGTCAGTTATTCACATACCGTTAGAACTTCAAGCTACAGGTTCATAAGGTCCCCTTGGTAGCTCAATGGATTCAAGTTGAGAATCATTTCTTGGTGTTAATTTGAAGTGTTTAAATTGACAAGAGGAAATTCAATTATATATGATATAATTGGTGTGATGTATGAGATACATCAAGTGGAGGATTAATATAAATATGATTTACATTAAATACCATAAAAATAGAAAAAGAACTATGATTTATATGTTTCATGAGATGAAATATTAAAACTATAGGTTATAAATATAATATGGTAAGTTGGTTATCATATTTATTTATAATAATATTAATTATTTGATAATTATCTCTTTTTCTCTAATAACCAATTGAATGAGAGGTTATTGGTGGTTTTATAGTAACCGTAAGATAAAAGGAAAAATGTTTTTCTAAATTTAGTAGTTAATTGATTCGGAAGAACTCACAGAGAAGGCTATCAAGTGAAAGTGTTTCACTAAGCGATAACTCATAAAGAGAGTAAACGATCGTGCACATTGACTATACGGTAGTTCATTCAGTTGGTTGTAGCTAAACGATCGCATGGCATTGTCTATACAAAAGGTTGCCATTTACTATACAATTGAGCATTCGTCTATATGATAGACTGTATCATCTTCCACTTACCCGATCGTCTACACGATCGTTGTCCTTCTGTCTCTTCCTCTAACCAAGATCATACAAAGCCTGCAACTCTTAGATTCTCACACCAAGAATACTAAGTTAACCATTGTGGCGGTGTCCTCACTCAACTCGATTGATTTCGAGGTTCTGGAGGCTGTTTGTTGGGTTCGTGATCGTTGTGTTCATTGTGCTCGTGTTGTACCGATCGTTGTGTTCGAGCGATCGCGTATTGCTGTCTTAGACGCTTAGAGACTGATCGAGGGAGTTTGAAGAATGAGTTTTCAAAGCTACATATACTCTATCCCTTGATTATCTTGTTAGCATGCTGTAATTTCTAGGTGTTGTATGACCAGTTAGTTTCTGTTTGTGTACTATAATTGTTTATGTTAAATTTCAAATGGAATTTGGAACGATCCTTCCGCTGCTCATGGAATTCCTCATGTCTAATTTTCTTCAATTTTAACTTGTATGTTGCTAAGAAGGAAGAGTTGTAAATTTAATTAGGGCTAATTTGGTTTAATATCAAATTTGGCTAATTAGGCTATTAGACCTTTTACTAGGTTCAGGGGTTGTCAGATTCAGTGTAATTAATTGATGCCTAATGAAAGAAATTGCATAGAAATTAGATAGACTCCTATTCCAGATTACATTTATCTTTTTATTTTTATTTTCACGCATACATCTCTTCCACACAAAACCTACAATTTACTGCTCTAGTTAGAAAATTAACTTAACAAAACAATCGCACTTCCCTACGAATCAACTCAAGACTTACCACTATTGCTACGTCTTTGTAGTGATAGGAATAGTTCGGTATTTACAAATTTTCTTTTGATTTAGTTTGGATTCGAGTTAACGACATCGATTCTGAGCTCTATAAAAAATGGTGTCGTTTTCGGGGAGGACATTGGGGTTTCGTTAGTTAAAATTCTAGTTAGAGTATTATTTTGCTTTTGATTTGTTTTCCTTTTTGTGTCAGTATTTTAAACATGGATAGATATCATCAACAAGGATGGGGACAATCGAGTGGAGCATCTCGGCTTAATGACGAGGTTCGTGACCTCAGAGGTCAACTTGTTGAGTTAACTTCTTTGGTTAGTCAGTTGGTTGCAGGTAGCCCGCAGCAGGTGCAAGCATGTAGGACTGATCACCGTAAGCAAGCATGCCCAAGTCTGTAGTGGAGCTCTATGCCACAAGACTACTCTATGGAAGGGTATCCCAGTTATATGGATGACGATTTTCATCAGCTTAAATGGGAGGAGTCTTATGGCTTTGGAAACCTAGGATAGGACCAGTTCCACTATGATTCACACCCTACCACATCCAACATGACGATGCATGCTCATACCGCCGACTCAGGTATGTCATTAGAAGATGTGATCAGATAACTTACTATTTAACAATATTATTTTTTAGCAGGAGATCCGCAACCTCCAGGAAAGCTTTAGTTTTCAAACTGAGGTTGGAGCTGATCTTTAGAGTTTGAGAGACAGAGTCACTCAATCTTCTGATTCAGTTGAGAGAGGATAGGAACCCCTATTACACACAATTTTTGACATCACTTGTTGAGTGATTGAATTCGGAAATTGTTGTATATTGCCAACAACTTGTGAGGTTGATGACGTATGCAACTTTGCGATAATAATAATATGCGATACTACATTCTTAAAATAATGTATGCAGTGATGCCTAGATGCTTTCGTAGTATGCGTTCATGTGGTGTGCGCGTGTCACAAGTTTTCTTGCGCTGGAAACCATATAATTCCAACGCAAGTTTTCAAAGTGGTCTGAGGTCGAACACGAGGATTGCGGTGATTAATGTTATACTAATGTGATATACGCGATCGGGAAAAACAATAATAATGAATTATGTTGAGAAAAGTAAAATGTGATAATAAAGTAAAATGCGATGATAAATAAAGTGCGATAATAAAATGCTGTGATAAATAAATTACGGTGATAAAATAAGATGTGGTAATTAAAGTAGGATGCGGTAACAAATAAATGAATAAACAATTAAATATACAAAATTGAGGACTGGCTGTGAAGATGTGCAAGTATCTGATGGTATGCGTGGCAAGTCTTGTGAAATGCGTCAAAAAGAGAATGGGTTGAGGGAAAGGACATCGCAAGTTCGTCAATCTTGTTGATGACGCAACTAAGGTTCCGCTTTCCCTTGGCTTACACCTTTCAGTGATCGTCCGCGTTCCCATATATCTATGGTGAAATAGGGGATGAACGTGGTGAACGCAAGGTTGTTTCCATCTCTGGAAATACTTCTCACTTTAGTTAATGCATTCTTCCAACCTTCTTTCGAGAGGTGGAATAGCATCTTCACTTCTGCTTTCACATGTGAATATGCCATTGAGCATGCTTTAGCTAAACTCAGCTAATTTTCTTCAACAATGATTAAGTTACTTGCTTAATCCTTCCCCCTTACCCTGGAAAATTAGTTACACATGGTGAAGGAAATGGATGATGAATGTATGGTGAAGAACAGAGAAATGACGATGAATATGATAATGATATTAAAATCTAAGGATAAGCGTTTGTTACAATAATGAATGAAAGATTATAGATCAATACAGTTGATGGATAGAAAGTGAGAACAAATAAGGAAAGCATGTCAATATCATGACACGGAACCCGATCAGAGACAATGTGCTTGCCGGCGTGTGGGGGGAATGTGGTGGAAAAATTCCTACTCAGGCTTGTTTTCCAGGTAGAAGTGATCTTTGCACAGAGCTTCTCTTCGGGAATGGGAATGAATTGCTTGCTCCAGAGACTTCCCTTTCGGTCTTGTCTCGTCTTTCTCCCTGGATTTTCTCTAAGTTTATCTCTTCAGGCTAGCCCCTTTCTTCGAATTTGATGAAGTTATTTATAGACCTTGGCACCTCCTGCGTCAGTGGTCCCGCTCTGAAAAGCTGCTTTTTCCTACCATGGCTTAGTGGAAACGTCTGCTCTGCTCCACATTCAATTTGTTAGATCGTACAACAGAAAAGTTGTACACTTTCAGAAGTCTTTGCGAATGTGTCGCTCTTTTCATCTCCGATCGATCACCGAATGCGATGCAATTGCATTGATCTTGTTATTGATTTCCGCATGCGGTGCAAATGCGTTGTTCTTTCTTTGGTCCTCCGACAGTTGTCACATGTGGTGACCTGTTTCCTGTAAAACAAAGACTTGAACATTCCATTTTGCCATCGCAATAGGGTTATCGGGTGTGCTTACGACACTTTACAACTTTTGCGTTTCTAAGCCAATTTCTATACAGTCGATGCAACTTTTTCCTTCTTTTTGCCGCATAATCTAAATAAAATGGTATAAATAACTTGTGTTTCTAAAAGTTATCAATCACCGAGGCGTGCAGCGATAAAGTAATTTATGTCGACATTGAGGATGAGTTGGAGGATAGCATGCCATGTTTAGAACCAGTTTGTGAGGACTATGAAGAATCTGAGCCTAAACCTGTCGATTTCCAGGTGATAGAGTTAGAGGTTGAAAAACCTCACCCTGTTCTGTCATCTGGTATATCATATATTTTTTAGTTTTGTTCTTTTTCTCAAGAGTTAGTTGAGTCAGAGTATTTATTTTCAGTTAAGTCAGTCCTTAAGTCTTTTTATTTCTCTCTTTCATTTTTTTCAAACAAAATTAAAAATATCAAATTCGACCTGTTTGGTTCTCTTCAAAAGATGAAGAGCCTTATAGTCTTACCGGGCTATATTGACTCATCCAAGAAGGGACCATAGAAATACGAGAATTTCTTTGTGCTTTGACAGAGGACAGATCACGTCGAGCAATTGACATTAAAAATTTGTCCTTCCTGGAGGGAGCCAAGTGATAAAACTTTACTGCTTTCTTTATTTGTTTTCTAGATTAGCTTTGTTTTTGTTTTTGTTTTTGTTTTGTAGGGATGACCTAGAAGAGAGGAGCATCTTTTTGAGAGGCGAGTCTACTACCACCGCCATCCAGTGTGCGATCGTTATAAGAGGAGGTTTTCTATTCCTTATCTTTATTTTTATTGAGCTCTACTTGAGATACATTGGGGACAATGTATTATTTTAAGTTGGGGGTGGGGTACCTACTAGGTAATTTTTACTTGGAGTCCTTGAGCGTTGTGCTCGAACAATGCTTGTTTGCTTTGATTGCCTTACTTGTTGTTTGCCCTGTTCTTATCATGATAGTTTATGACACACTCTTTCTGTAATGAAATTTGCATGTAAGAATGTTAGGATAGCATGATCATGATTTAAACCCAATTTTAAAAATTTTTCTTTTCTCTCATGCATCTTTAAGTCATTGTTTTGTGAAATTAAAGTCTTGCATGCTTAGAATTGGGTTATTTGGTTTGTATTTTTGTTGTCACCCTGAAAGGTCCACCTTTGACTTAGGATTAATCATACTTGTTGTAGAGAAAAACTAGACAAAGTGGATAAAATAGAGCCTACCGTGAACTAAAAAAAGAAAGAAAGAAAGAAAAGCAAATTAGTTGCAATTTTGAAAAAAAAATATAAAAAAAAATGAGCATAAGTCGGCGTGCCTACAAAAAAAATAGTGTGCTTGTATGCATGGATAGAGGTAAAAATAGCTACATCCGCCATGACTAGTTAAGGCCCATGAGAAAAGAATGTTAGGTTTCTGGCGGTGAGGTGTGAAAGCTAGTCCTCTAGGTAAAATAAATGTCCTTTATGTTTTGTGTGTGTGTGTTTAGGCACCCTTGTCCATGTTGCCTTCACTTTTCAAGTTTGGTATGTCCAAGGTTGATAACCGAGCCAGTGTAGAGGGAAAACGGGATGAGGACTTTTTAAAACTTTTTCGGGCTATGCAAGCTTAATTAGCAAAACTCTAGACTCACATGAATAGATTAAGAGTCATTCTTAAACTTTTGCGTCATTGATTGATCATAATTGATTTCCGTTCTTAATTTCAAATTTCATTCAAATTGACTATTGAGACTAGAGTAATAACATCGTGAATTAAGCTAGCATATCTTTGATTGATTTATATTCTATTTTGTGTTTTCCTACCTTGCTCGAGGTAAGCAAGAATTAAGTTGGTGGTGTTTGATAGCTCCCAAAAAGAGCTATTATTCCTAGCTTAATTTGGGCCCGCTATCGGATTTCATGTGTTTGTTTTCCTATTTTGTAGGTACCGAGAAATCAAAAGGTAAAATTGACGATTTGGTGAAGAACGAGGTTAATTTGAAGCAATTTAGAGGTGAATTGAGCACCGGGCTTCAAAGAATTCAAAAAGATCAAAATGCCCCTACTTCAGCGTCACAACACTCACCTTATACGAAGCCCCGACGCTCGCCTGACGCTGAAAGATAGTAACCTGGTGTGCAGGGGAGCGTTGCAATGCCCAAGTTGGCAACAATGCCAGCGTTGCAATGCTGCAAAGATTTCTATAAATACCACCCTTCATCTTTATATCAAAATATGTTGAATTTTTTAGGCTGAATTGATGGAGGCCGAAGTAAAACTTCAATCTTCTTTCTTTCCCTTCAGATTTTAGTATCTTTAGGTTAGTTTTTCTTTTTATTTTGGGTTATAATCAACGGATTGGATGTGTATCTCAAATTTGTCTATGAATTAAAAGGTAACTCTTATCTAATTTCTTTTGAGCAAGAGCCCTATGTTTATTTTCTTGAAGGTTTTCTAATTAATTTAACTGAATTGTGGTGAATTCTTTGGAATGTTTGAATGAATCTTAATGGAATTTTTAATAATTGATCTGACAAATTAGTTTATTGAAATTCTTGTTTGCAAAATCGTCATAGCCCATGCATATATTGATTGATTTATACCTTCTTTTTCTTGAGTATCGGGGATTAGAGTACTTCCAACATGCTTTTATAAATGTATTATAAATTCAATTAGCATTCCACAAATACTTAGCATTTGAAATAAGGAAATGTAGACAATTGGTCTTTTAGAACATATTAGGAATGCTTAACATTGATGAAAACATGCTTTGAAATATGTCATTGGAAAGCTAGCATATAAGGATTTTCAAGAGAAATTCATACTTACAATAACTTTGGAAATATAAGAGCAACCATGCTTTAGTCTAACTCATGGCACAACATAAAACTCTTAGGTAAACCGTAGATAAACAAACCTTTCTCCAAATCATATATTGAGTTTATAAATCATATTTGCTTTAAGCATAACATATACTTTGGAAATATTTTTAAAAGTAAGAAACACTCTCTGTTCACCAGCACGAATTCCTTAGAATATTATGTTTAGGACTAAAATAACTTTAGAATACCTTTATGGTCTTAAACTTAGCTTACCAACTCCAATAGATATAAAACTAGGCCTTTGGATGAGTAAAGATAGCTATGGACGCAGGGTTTGGTTTCCGTCGGACTGTTGGATGCAGGGTTGCCCTCATTAGGTCAGTTGAACGCTTGGACATCTTCCTTAATGCATGGACCGCTTCTTGGACGCATGGTAGACCCCCATAAACTCATGGTCCTTCCTCTCATCACCCTAATTCTCCTCTAAGACTTCCTTCTCGAGTCTTTCTTGAGAGATTTTCGAATTGTGAAGTGAAATGAAACTCCCTCGGGGTATTTATAAGCAATCCCAAGTCATCCTTATCACCACCCCAAACCTCCATAGCATGACACCTCCTACTTGCATGCAAACTTAGGTGTTCTCGAGGTATTTATAGGTAATATCAAGCCATCCTTGTCACCAACCTAAACCTCCATAACATGACACCTCCTACTTGCATGCAAACTTAGGTGCCTTTGCCATGCAATATCCAATGCATCATTCCCCTTTGAGGTGTCACCACAACACTTTACATGCCCTTTCCTTGTCCCTTAGGCATCCACCTTCTACTTAGACTTAGTTAATACTTCTTCTGGTTGAGCCACATACTTCTCCTTGCTGTCGACATGGCCTTGCTCCCCAAGAAAACTTCTTCCTAATGTATAGTGTCCAAGTTCGTCGCATGTTCCTTCCATCCACCGACTTCTTTTCCTACTTTGGTTGCATGGTTCCCATCATTGAACTCCCCTTTAATTCTTTCTTTCTTGGTTTTTGTCTCCTTCTCTCTTTCTAGGTTCTTCACTTGAATTAATAGCATAGTTATTATTCTTGTAAAATGGTTTTCATTTACTTTCAAGGTTTTCTATGCATCCAAGGTGTATCAAGCTTACTCCTTGGGGTCTGCATCCAAAATAACTTTCCCTCCTCTTGCTTTAAGGTTGATATTAAGCCTCACCTCAAAGTATGCGTTCAACTCCTATCTTTCTCTAGCTAGTATGCACCCAACTATAATATGCACCCAATTATGCTTATTCCTCAAATTATGCGTCTAAGAGGCTATCTTAGGGTTTCTTGGTGCAACATTCCTTAAAGTACTTTGTTCATGCTTTGATTTTGCTCCTTATGTATCCAAGATAGTATTCATATATACTTTTATGCATCCAAGCTTCCTTGGTATGCGTCCATCCCCATGTCCTTGGGGTTTACTCATCTTGATGAGTTGTACCTACTTATGTGTTGCCCACACTTAACCACATTTCCACTAGCGTCCAATATAGCCTCATTATGCATCCAAATGAATGTTCAATTTGTCCTTCCTTTATCAATGTATCCAAGACTCGCTTCTTGAGATCATGTTCCTGAAATGCTTCATCATGTGGTCACTTTAGTGTCCTATGCATCCAAGTAAATTCTTTCTTAACCAAAGCATGTGTTCGAAGGGTACATAGGGTTTTACTCATCTAGGCCATGTGGTGCACTTCTTACTTCCAACATTTACTCAAAAATCCAAACTCATATTAAGCTATATGCCCAACTTTTCCTCCTCAGGGTTTTTATGCCTAGTTTCTCCACCTAAGTTTATAGCATAGCTTACCACTTGAATATGCTCTTATTTAGGATTTTTACTTAACTACGCTACGAGTTCAACTTTCCAACTACGCTATCAATATTAGAGTGATGGATTGAGCTCATCCCTATTCTTATCCAAGGTGAGTTTTTACTTTAGTTACTCTTCCAATTTCTCCATTAAGCTATACATCCAAATATGCTCCTTTAACCTAGTATGCGTACAACTTAAGAGAGATGAGTTGAACTTGTCTAATCATACTTTTCAATTTCCCTGCTTCAACATTTTGGCTATGCGTTCAACCTTCTCTTTCAATACTTAGCTAATTTTACTCCTTTCCTTCTAGGCCAATGCATGCCCTTTTCCTAGGTTCAAAACATACTTTGAACACTTGGCCAAAATTCTGACTCCAACCTACTAAGCTTCCAACTTTTGTATCCCAACCTTTTTCCTTCAATACTTGACCAAACTTTTCTTCTTCTAGTCCATTATACTTTTGCTTCTAAGTTCAACCGCATGGTCCCAACGCTTAGAAATTTTCTAAGTACCAATGCTTCCTCTAAGCATAGTTTGTATACTTAGTCAAATTTTATCCTTTCAAAATTCCAACATGTGCCCCACTTTACTTAGTTGGTTCAAGTGCTTGCTTGGCACATCTCAAACTTAGATGAGGGAAAAACGAAGTCAAGGGTTTACACTTGGGATGCTATATAGAACTGATGCTGGGGCATCTGCACTGGAGGTTGCTGAATGCTTTGAAGCTGCAACTTTGCTTGAAGACTCAGCACCAGTTGAACCTTTCAAATGATGAACATTTGCTTTCTTTACCTACAGAGAAGTGGGAATTTACTATCCTAATTCTAAATTTTTACTCAAAATCTTCTCGCTTCCTGCATTTTCTTTTTCATGATTAGGGACATTATTATTAGATGATTGTCAAAATATAGTGTGTAAATAAAAGAGCAAAAATATGTTAACGAAGTTTTCTAGCCAACCTTCTTTTGTGTTTTCTTTTTCTTCACCTTCTTTTATAGAGATATGAACATTTAAGTTTGGTTGTTACGATGATGGAGATATTTAATTAAAAAAATTCATGACATAGTAAAAATATAGAGCAACAATAGGAAGAAGAAGATGAATGAAGATGATAATGAAATTCATAGAGAAAAATTAGCTAGAATCAAAAGTTTGATTTCACTTTAGTTTCTCATTTTATCTAATCATAGCCCAAAAAGAAAGAAAGAAAGAAAGAAAAGTTTTAAAAATTAAAAGAAAAAAATTGTAATCCATATTTTATTCAAACAAAGATGGGTAGAATTATTGAATAAAAAAATTTCAAAATAAAAATAGTAATCATAAAAATATATTATTTAGAGTTCAAAAAACTGCATTAGATACTCAGACATATGAACTCAACTCTGTACCCCAAGCACAGACATATGAACTCATACTAAATAACTCTGCACCCCAAACACAGACATATGAATTCCATAAATATATGAACTCTAGACATCTTATCTCAACTCAGTGTCCTAAACAGCCTTAAACTTGTTTAGAAATTGGAATGACTTTTTCTAGTAGTTTTGTTTTCTCTAAAAATATATATTTTAAACACTTAAAAGTTATTCCAAACATAATCATGAAATGTTGAGACTTGAGAGCACCCTTAAATTATCAATCCCATTAAGATAAAGTCCAGCAATTTGTCCTCCTCAACAGGCTATGAGGAACCAACTTTTTCCTCCCTTCTTAAACGGGTTAAAATGCTTGGCTTCTCATAGATTGCCATCACTAGAGAAGGATCTTTCTCTTGTGACAACAAACGAAACTAACCCACAGGCTTCCAAATTGCTTCATCTACTTCAGCACACAGCAACCCTTCTGGATTATTGGATGGGTCAAGTTCTTGTTAATGCCATGGCTGGGCTACCACTTTTGGGTAACATCATTTGCTTGCCTCTTCTTATTACAGTTTCGCCTATAGTCCTATGATCAAAATATCTTTTGATATTGTTGAAACATTAATCTGAATGAAGCTTATATCTTGCACTATTCTTGAAGCAAATAATACCATGCTTTCGAGATCATGAGACAATGATATGATGTTTATGTCACTGTTCTTCATTCAGGGAGGGACGATATTTATTGTTCTTGTTCTGCATAGCTTTGAAATTGTCCCAGATAAAATTTGTTGGTTTTGCTTTTGTAAACTTAGCTTCTATTTAAATTACCTTTTTGTTTCTTTCTTAGATGAGCACTTTCACCATGGTCCTTCCCAAATAGCAATAGTCTGTAACCTTTTCTTTTTGTTCTTTTAACGTAGCTGTGATCTAAAGAGGAAGAACAAACACTTTGATACTTTATGTTGCCACTTTAAAAAAAGGTGGAAACATTCTCTTTTTTCAAATACACCTGCTGACAAAAATCAATACAACACAACCATTATCATTATTTTTTTGGTCTGAAGCATCCACTTATTGAAACTTGGAAAGATAAAACAGAATCATGATAGAGATAGAACATTAGAAGGTGTTGTTTTGATTTGAAAGCCTGTTTTATATCTTCAAAGCTTAAGTTAAGCCCTTGGCAAATTGGAAGAAAAGCAGTACAGAAGGTAATGATTTGGATTTGGTGAACCAAAAAAGAGAGACCATGTGATTTTTTAAACAGAGATGTTACTTTTGACAACTTTAAGCCAAAGGGTTTGTGGTTTTTATTCAATTAGTATTAGCAGTTGCAAATGTTCACATGACAACAAGCATCTCACTGCTTGTCTTCTGCATACATGGAATCTTTATCACCACCAGATCTATGATTGGTTCATATCTCAGTGAAAGCTTGTTTAATAAGATTATCCTTTTCTATTAAAAATGGTTTTTCAGAACTATCATTTGCTTTTATTTTTTAAAAAATGAACTCTCATTACATACATATATTCTCTGATCTTATGTATGTTCAAAGAAATAGTATTACTTTAATTTGAATGAATGGCATTACTAAGATATTTTCACAAAAGATTTGAAGTCTAGTCTCTTCAGGATGGAAGAAAATAACAATGATTCACAGGAAGAGATAAAAGAAATATTGAGACTATCTAATAGTGTGGTAGTGGGGAAACCCATACAAACTATCTGCTCTAAATCTTCCTCTAAATAATGGCAATGCCACCTAAATTTTAAATTTCTCACTCTGTTTCCTTCTGTTTTCTTAGCCAAGATCTCTGATTTAGACGTCCTGCTATATACATCTTCATTTTTCCAACTACTCTTATCTTACAAATCTAAGAACCAAAAGGAAGACCCTTTTTTTCTATCAAGAAGAAGCAAATCATTAGCCGAATGAAGACATTACAGGGGAAGGTGGTGTCTCCCATATATCAAAAACATTCTCCTCGCTGTGAAGTGCGAAAAGGCGATCCCCGCCAATGGAGAAGTCGCAGATCGAGCCACCAACGCTTCGCCGTAGCCTGGACGTCAAAACCCAGTCAGGTCCACACAACACTGATATGGAATCATTCATGGATGAAAAGAGCTGCCCTTCATGTAATGCTAACTTGGGGTAACATGGCTCTTCTGGCATTTTTCCCTTCATTAGCCTACTTCTTGAGCTCCATCTTATGCTTCCTCCACTGCTGCTTCTCAAATCCAAAAACCCCAAATCTTCATACTCATTCACTACACAGATTGAATTGTTTTCCTCCATGGCTATGGCATCTCTTACTCTCTTCTCATCTACAGTCAATGGAGCTCCAATATCAGACCAAGACCATACCATTTTCTTCTCTCTAAAATCCAATAGGCTAATGTAGCAATTGTCCTTTCTAGGAAATAGAGTTGCTACCAATAAGCAATTGGTTCCATTCAACCATTGGAGTTTATCAGCATCTCCAAGTGACCAACCTGCAGGCTCATAGAAAAAATCTGTTTGTTTACCTGTCATTTGATCCCAAACACCAATCCCATATTCATTGCTTCTACCTTTACAACTAGAGAAGATTTTATAATCAGAACTGAAACTCAAAGCTCCGGCTGTACAGCTCTTTACCTGATTCTCATGACTGACTTGAAACTTGTGTCGAAGCTCGCCTGTTGACTTGCAGAACAGGCCCATTCCGCCATCGCCACGGCCTAATCTCTCACAAACGCTAATCATGATATTTTCAGCATCAATCCACCCCACATCGTTGACTCGCTGGTAATCGAGATTGATCGGAGGGTGTTCATCGAGCATCCAATCGTAGACATGAACCATACAGCCATGAGCAATGCAGCAACCGCCATCGGGACCGGCTCGAATGGCGGTACCATCTCCTGGGGCCTGGCCGGTCGCAGAATGCGAAAGCTTCAATCTATTGCCATCGAATTGACCCCATTTGGCAGAGCGTAAATGGTCCTGCAGGCCGTAGAAAAGAGCCTCCCGATAGAGGAGTTTCTCCGGGATATTTACCGGAACGTAGAGCTCTCCGGTGCGTAAGAGATCAAGAAGCACGGCGAAGCAATCAGGGTTCCGATCAATGAAGAATTCATCAGAATTAACGGATTGCAAATCCCAATTGTCATCGAAAAGTGCCCCAAACAAAGAATTTCGGCCGGCATTCGCGAGAGTTGTGGCGGTTGTTTCGAACAATCTACCCCCAACATTGAATCTCAACCTATCTTTCTGAATTCCCATAATTAAATTCCCTCGAAATGGGAAGACCCAGATGGGGGTTTTGCAATTGGAAACAGATTAAACTTAATTTCTCAAGATATTGCTAGACAGTCAAAACAGAGGAATAATCTCACCTGCGAAGTTGTAGAAAACAAAGAACGGAAACGAGCTAAAATTAGAAGACTAACCAACCTAAGCATAATCAAATTAGAACAGAACACACAATCAACAAGATCAAGAAGCATCAAAAGCAAGATAATAGAAGAAGAAACAAATTGAAATAGCAAGTTTAACGAGAAATTACACGACTCTCGAGCTGAAAACAGAGGAAAACAAAAGAAAAGATGAAATTGATAATCTGTACATACCTTTTTTTCCTTCCTTTTCTGAGAAAAACTATGATCTGGGTAATGAACAATGGCGGAAAAAGGAGATGGGTTTTAAAATTTATTGGATTTGGTGAAGAGGAATTAAAGACTTTGGAGCAGTTGGATTTCAAAAAGTTGACTCTCTCTCTCACCTTCATAGGGGTTTTTGCCGTTTGCCTTCTGTCCGGAGTTTGGACAGAGTCCAACTTCAAAAAGAAATATCAATAATGAAAAAAAGAAGAATGAAAAAAAATCATTGGCATCGTGGGCTCCGCTTGTCATTTGACAAATCTTTAATTTACGACCGTCCGATCAATCTGATCATGGGAACTTTACCCAATCCCACGGTGGGCTCGGTTGACATAAGAATTGACTCAATTCAGTCATTTATCGCTATTAATAAAATCAGCTCTCACACCCCCAAGGAGCTGTGTCTCCTGGGCATACTTTATTTGCCCCCCTCCATTTACACTAATTTAAATGGAAGACCCGATAAATTGTTTAATTATACTTCCACCCCCATCCAATCATCCATTTATATTGCTATAAACTTTAGAGATGGTATTAATTAAAACTTCAAACTACTCCTTGTATCAATTAAAATTTTAAATTTTTATAATTTGAACAATTTAGATCCTTTAGAAGAAATTTTTTTGAGAAAAATAATCTTAATTTGATGATTTTGAATCGATTTTAGATTGATTCAAACAAAAACTACTAGGAAATCACTAATAAGAAGTCAAAATTAATTCAGCTATGAAATCCATAATTTAAATTGATAAAATTAAAACTTTAGAGTTTTATTAATCTAATCACTTAAGTTAGAAGTATAAATTGTTATTTTTATTTTTATTTTTTTTTTATTCAACAATTACAAAATAGAAAATCAAACTAAAATGATAGTGGATATTTTATCTATTTCATTAAGTTTGATTGGCCTATCATCATTTTTTTCTTCATAAATGCTTTAATTTTAAAAATAAAAAATAAATAATCAAATACTTCAATCTGACTACATCTTTAAAAAAAAATAATTACATAAATCCCATGAAAAAAAATCTAAGAATGTCATAAGTTATCACCAACCAAGTTGGAAAACTACATCAAATGAAAATAGTGAAGAGTAAACCAACTTTAGTATTATTGGATGAAAATGAAGATGTAAAAATAATTAGTTAAAAGGAAAATTATTTCAAATGGTAAAATTATTGAAATTTTTTATAAAATATAGTAAGATTTCAAAATCATGATAGATTTTGAAATTTTGTTATATTTTATAAATATTTTGACCTTTTTCTATATTTGAAAACAGTCCTACTATTTATGTGTATCTATATTGTGTTGATAAATGAAAACTATATTTTAAAATCTCAAACTAAATATTAGAAGACAATAATGAATAAAATATTGATATTAACAATAATTAGATATGCAAAACGAGAGGTATATATGCAAATAATATGTAATAGACTTCTCAATTGATTGATAAGATTTTTTTTTTTAAATCCATTTATTTTTCCAAATCAAATCAATGATTCACACCATAATTAATTGCTTAAGTGATAAGGTTTTATTTCAACAACTTTGTGTTTTGGAGTTTAGAGAAAGAAGATATTTCTTTCATTAATCTTTGATTCCAATAATGGATCCTATAGTTTAAAGCTTCTATCAATCTTAAGATGATGACTATGATGTGTAAACCATTTTTGCGCCTAAATGGATAGACATTAACTTAATCTCATTGCTGATAACTTTAAAGCACTTTTCAAAAACAGTAGAATTTTAAATAAATAGATAAATAATATTTAGGGTAAATTGCAAAAATCATATAGTCTAAAATATGGTACTAGTTGCAATCTGAAACTTTTAATTAAAATTAAATCTTCGAACTTATATAATTATTAAAATTGAACTCTTTAAACTTAAATAATTATAAAAATTGTAACACTATTATAATATTGGGAGTCTACAAATTACAATTACCATAATTTTTTATTTTTGAATTAGGCACAATAATAACATCTTCACAACTTTAGCAATTGTTTTTCATCCACTTCACCCTCTCTCAAATAATGTTCTCTTGTCTAGTATGAGGACAAATATATAGCCTTAATTATTATTAATTTCTTTTATTGTAATTTTTTTTCTTTTACATTTCTTATATTATATTTCATATAAAGAAAAGTCATAAATTATTCTATTTCCCTTTTTATATAAAAAAAACTAAAATAAAATTGATAATTATATGATTAGAAATTATAATTTTAATTAACGTTTTAATAGAGGGAATCAATTAGATGTACTTTTTCTTCATTTTAATAACTTTTATATTGAAGTGATTGTCATGTTATTTAGTACTTATCAAAGAAACTAGATATATAAAGAACATATCTATCTTAAAATTCATTACATTATTACTATATATATGTGTGTGTGTGTAACCTTTGAAATACTTCTAACTTGATTGAATCAATTTGCCAACCAATCATGGTTGTATAAAAGACTATAGCTATAAACATTTCTTTAAAATGTTTTTCCAAATTATTTTGATAGCATATATACATACACACACATATGTAAACAAAAATCTTAGTGAAGTTATTAAATATAAAATTTAGAATGATTATATTACTTAAATTCTTTTTGTTTTTTGAGAGGAAATTAAATTAATTTTTTAGGCTCCATTTGATAATTATTTAACGATCGTTTGGTAACCATTTCATTTTTTAAAATTAAGCTTATTTTCTCTCTACTTCTTATAAATTAAGTAAAAGAGTTGAATTGTTAGCCAAATTTCAAATTCCAAATTCCAAAAACTAGTTATTAAAAACTATTTTAGTTTTCAAAACTTGGCTTGATTTTTTAACACTTTTGTAGAAACTGAATAACAAAATAAGAAATTTAAAAGTGGAAGGGGTGTTTATAGGCATTATTTTCAAAAACTAAAAATGAAAAACTAAGGTCTCATTTGGTAACCATTTGGTTTTTGGTATTTTACTTTTGAAAATTAAGCCTATAGACAATATTTCCACCTCCACATTTCATCATTTGTTATCTACTTTTTACCAATTGTTTAAAAAACCAAGCTGAATTTTGAAAACTAAAAAAGAGTAGGCCACATTTAGTAGCCATTTGATTTTGGTTTTTTATTTTTAAAAATTAAGTCTCGTAGACACTACTTCCACCTTCAAATTTCTTTCTTTATTATTTACTTTTTGCCAGTAGTTAAAAACTAAGAGAAATTTTGAAAACTAAAAAATATAGGTCTCATTTGGTAACCATTTGATTTTTGGTCTCTTGTTTCAAAATTAAGCCCCTAGACACTACTTTTACTCTAAATTTCTGTCTTTGTTATCTACTCTTTGCCAATAGTTAAAAACCAAGAAAAAATTTTAAAACTAAAAAAAACTAGCTTTTAAGATTTGTTTTTGTTTTTAGAATTTGACTAAAAATTTAACAATTGTACTAAAAAAAGTTGCAAACCACGGTAAGAAATGGGGAGGAAATAGGTGTAATTTTCAAAAAAAAAAATACCAAACATGGCTTGAACTTTTAAAAACTTTTTTTTTTTTTTTTTGGAAATTGGCTAAAAATTCAACCATTATACTTAAGAAATATGCAAATCATTGTAAGAAATGAGGAGGAAATAGGCGTAATTTTCAAAAACAAAAAATTATTACCAAACATGGTTGTAGCTTTTAAAAACTTGTCTTTGTTTTTGAAGTTTGGCTAAAAATTCAATCATTATACTTAAGAAAATGCAAATCATTGTAAGAAATAAGGAGGAAATAGGCTTAATTTTCAAAAACAAGAAATAAAATGTGTTGGAATATAAGGAACACATGAAATAGCGAAACAAAGATTGATAACGTTCTAATTACATTAAAAAAACAAGAATAATCATGCATAAAGGGTTAGAAATTACAACATTTGTAGAATCCACCGCAATCTTCCTCTTTGAAGCTTGACTATAGCATGTAGTTGTACTCTCCTCACTATATATATATTATGTGTCCATTTAATATAACCGTCATCAATAAGTTGATCCTTTTATAGGTTGTTTGTAACCTCAACTAGGTCAAATACCAAAATACCCCTAAGTTACATCTTTTCTCCTTAAGTACCATTGTTCTTCTAATGAACGATTAATTTAGGATCATAATCACTAAATCCATTCCTTCACATACCAAAGAGAGGATGGAGCCTCTTGTTCAAGACTTGGGATCAACCCTTAAATGAACAACATTTCTACTGTCCCTAAAAAGAGTAGGAGTGAATTTCATCTTGTAAATTCTATGTCCCTAGCCATCTATCCGGTCTTATCCCTGAAATGAGAGGCATAATGAGCAGCGATATTGAGCTTACCCTCATCTATGCAGATCAATGGACAATCACGAATAAACAGGAGTTCATAGACTGCTCAAGATTCAGATCAAGTTATCTAGGTCATCAAGAAGTGAAATTAATCAGTGTTAACAGTAAACGATGTTAATATGTAACGGTGATTATTTCGTGGTATGTTTTACACAATCTCATCATGTAGAACACCCACGTTCACATGGCTTTACATGAACAAACTGATCACATCGTTTATGACACTTTACAACATTTGTAGCAATCATAAAGCGGATTGTATTTAATAATATCTCCAGAAATAGGTACCCAACCTAATCCAAGTACTATAGACTGTTTAAGCTATTTTACTTAAACTTGATCTAGTTTATGTCTCCACATAAAGTCCAAGTATTCATGACAATAGCCAAGAGTTCGTATTTTATTTGATTTAGAGTTATTAAACAATCAAGAAAACTTGTCTGAATAAATTTCATATATATTTACTATTTACAGAACTATGAGTTTTAGGGCATACAACTCAACAAAATGATTATCAAACATGGTCTAAATAATTATCAAACGGGTCCCTAGTTTTTAGTTTGCAGTTTTTTAATTTCTTCTTCTTTTTATTTTTTTTTACAACTTCCTTACATGGTTTTTATCTTTTTTAACTCAACATTTAAATTTTTAGAACAAAAAATAATTTTTAGGCCTCACTTGGTAACCATTTAGGTTTTTTTTTTTAGTTTTTGAAAATTAAATCATACCATCTCTAAATTCTTGCTTTGATGCCTACTTTTTACCCATGTTTTTTAAAATAAAGTCAAATTTTGAAAAATAAACAAACTAGTTTTTTAAAAACTTGTTTTTGTTTTTTAAGTTTGACTAAAAATTTGACTATTCTACCTAGGATAGATACAAACCATGATAAAAAATGAGATGAAATAGATTTAATTTTAAAAACTAAAAACAAAAAATAAAATGATTACTAAACGAGACCTTAACTTTTAATTTTTAGTTCGATTTTTTTTAACATTCATAAAAAATAATAAAACAAAAAAATAGAGGAGCGAAAGGAGAGTTTATTAACTTAATTTTCAAAAACCCAAATAATTACCCTCCATGATCTTTTGTATAGATTTCAAAACTTAATATGAACGCCACGTCATCAATAACCAAATCATTTATTCACGCTTCAAGGTCAGAAAATACAATTTTTTGCTTGTTTTTTCCTTAAATAAAATTATTATTTTATTTAAATATTTATCAATGTCAAGACATAGAGTCCCGTTACGTTGAAGTAAAGCATCGATATCGAGAGAGAAGGGTCCCAGATTCGGAAGCGATGGCACATAATTTTTTACTCAATTTTATATTCTATTCGTTTTTATATATCTGGATATTATATTTTTAATTAAAATATCATGGCTTCTCTGTCCAAACGTTTTTTCCCCTTCATTACAACCATTTTATATAATATAATAAGATCAAATAATTGAATGCACTCGTAAAAATTAAATCATTAAGGTATATGGATTTTCAAAAAAATTAATAGCTGTATGTATTTAGATAATAATTATGATGAACATAATTTTTTTTAAAAAAATAAGCCTAAGGAATTTGGATGTATAAACTTTTAATTAAGTTATTAATATCTTTGATAGTTAAACTATGGTTGACAGAGTTAGAAATTTTTTTTTAGGAAGGATACTGTGTAAATAAAAAATTGTAAAAAAATATTTATAACTCCATAAATTAACTAAGTTAATATATATTACAATTAATTCTACGAGTTTTCATGTTTTTAAATCGATCTAAATTTCTTGAATTGAAAAATATGATTATGAGGCGGATAAGAGTATTGTTGTAAATATGCTCTACGAACTTGATCTTAAATATTATCATTATATTTAGAAATTTTAGTTCTTAGACCATGATCTGCAGGTAGCTTTCTTAAATTGATTTTTATGTAAAATATATTAGAATCAGATGTATATTTCTTTTTGAAGATGATGACTATGTGGTTTCTATGGTTATATTAAAAGAAATATCTCTTTACATTAATATAGACCATATAAAAGTATTATTAATAAAAATATTATGATTTATTACCTAATTAAAAGTATAAAAATTAAAAAGATTGAGAACAATTTAAAATTTACTTGTGAATGTTATGATAAGTATACACTATCAAGAAACAAGATAATCATTATCTTGAAGTTCAACTCTAAAATTAATTGAAATAAATATATATATTAAGTAATACCAACTTACAAAATTAGGGGAAAAAATACCTTTTTGAATGTTGTTGAAATTTGAATATGAAAATTTAGGTTGAAAAATATTTATAATCAAAAGAAATTGTTGCTCATTTTTTTTGTTTAAAATTTAAATTATGAGTTTTTTTTTTTAAAAAAACCTAAATAACATACCAAAATTTGATTTTAAAATAAATTATAAATTCAAAAGCGTTGGGGGGTTTCAACCCACACCCTCACCCAACAGAATACACCCCACTACCACTGCATCATACTCTTATCTTTGAAATAAAAAATGGATTTTAATATATATATCGTTAAATATTACTTATATTTTATATTTAAAATACAAAATACGATAAATCGAAGAAATATGTGCCTCTAATTCTTACGTGACTCTGCTGATAGTACTTGAAATTGACTCCACTGTACAATATATTAAAAAAAGAGTGATATCCCACTTAATAAAAATAAATTTAATTGCTAAAAAAAAAAAAAAATTTAAACCTTTATTTGTATTAAAATAATCAGAACATTTAAGATAAAGATAATGAAATAAAATTAAATGCAGCATTTTTCTTAATTAGTTATTCTTTTATGGACATGAGAGGATAATACTGAATCATTTAGACTGACCCATCATTTTGTTTCATAAAATTGATTGGTGGTATTTTGATTTTTCTTTTTTACAAAAGATAATTAAAGATAATATTTCTCGATAAATTTTATGACAAAAAGCCCGTTAGTTTCTAAACTTTTTATAGAATTAATAATTTAGTATTTATATTTTGAAAACTTCAATAATTTAGTCATGAAATTTTTCCTCAAATTAAGTTTCAACTTTCAATGTGTAACAACTTGGTCTTTATAGTTTATAAAAAAATTGATTCGCGATTAATTAATCTACGCATGTAAGAATTTTCATCAAACCTTAACAATATTTTTCAATATAAGGATAAATTCATTACAAAGTGTAAAGTACAAAAATTAAATTGTTATTTATTAAAATTCAACGACTATGGCCCCGTTCAGTAACCATTTTGTTTTGGTTTTTGGTTTTTGAAAATTAAGCCTATTTCCTCTCCATTTCTTACCTTGATTTTCATCTTTCTTGAGTACAATGGTTGAATTCTTAGCCGAATTTCAAAAACGAAAACAACTTTTGAAAAGATACTTTTTTATTTTTAAAATTTGGCTTGTTTTTTTAAATCAATGGTAAAAAGTAGATAAAAAAAGTAAGAATTTTTTATTACTAAACAGGTCTACATTATTACAAATTTAAAAACCAAATTGTTACCAATTAAATAAAGATTAAATTATTAGATTCCTAAAACTTTAGAAATGAAAAGTGTTTTTAAACCTAAATTTTACAAATCAATTAAGTATTTGTCAATTGAATTGCTCATATGGGACCATAGTTCAAAATTATATTTGGAGATGAACAATTAATCATCTCTAGAGACTATATTACATATAAATTTAAATAAAGAAAACTGAAGGAACAAATAATGCATATGGCTCCATCTTGTCATAGATTACAAATAAAATAAGGTTCAAACTTCGAGATATAATTACAAGGCATAGTTATATAGTTTACTCTTATATAGTTAATTATGCAAATCAAATGTTTTAAAACTTATATGATGAATACGTGCAAATTAGATTATGCTATAAAAACTTTATTATTAATATTTTTTTTTTCACAAAATCAGTACATATATGACTTATGAAATAAGCAAAAATGATATAATTCATAAATTTTGAAAGTGTAATAAAGATTGTAATTTATTTTAATAAAGATCTATATGATTAAAGTGAATTAGTAAAAAATACTTAAATTGATAGCTAACTAATTATATGGTTGAGGTTGTTACTAATCAGTCTTTGCTTTGCTTAAGACTCATGGGTTCATTGGTGACTTCATTTCAAGTTTTCTTTAACTTAAAGTGATTGAAAAAGATGACTTCTTCAAACTTCATTCTTCATACAATTTATTACTTTTAGTTGTTCAAGGCCCCATTGGCAGCCACACATCAATTGACTAATTAATATAAATATGTGTTCTTTATTTTCAACTCATTTGTCCACTTGCCTTATGAAATAACAATATTGACGTGAAAATTTGCATTGCGGGCATTGAGCATTCTTCCCGTACACTCCTCTGATCCAAGCCTGTTGTTCGGGCTAACTTGCGTAAGAATATTCACATCAATGTAGTGTCGAGAACTGAGTACACACTATGTGCCTATATTAGTACACAATATTTAGCTCAGTTAAGTATTGAGAGAATTAGAATTTCTCACTTGGAGTTATTTATTACTTTTTTTTCTCTTTGGAGCTGTTAAAGTGGGACGATCTATTCAAGACCCTCTTAACACTCGCTTAGGATTATGTATAATGCCAACAATGTTAGGATTGATGTGATCTTCAAGGTTGTAGAGTGCCAGTAGTAAGCTTGATTCAATTATTCAATGAAATTTCACAAGTTCGACTAGATGATCTGAAACCTGAGGGGCTGTCTTTCCCTTTTGGAACGTGTAGATTTCTATATAACCTTTTGTTCTCTTTAGACTTGGACTTGTCTATGGGCTTTGGGTCTTGTGTGGACAACCCTCAACAAACCAAAACATAACATTTAGAGGTTGTTTGGGGCGTTGAGTTGAGATAGGATGTCTGGAGTCCATATGTCTGTGGAGTTCATATATCTGTGGAGTTTATATGTCTGTGTTTGGGATGTAGAGTTATTTAGTCTGAGTTCATATGTCTGTGTTTGAGAGTAGGGTTGAGTTCATATATATGGGTATCTGATGCAGTTTTTTGAACTCTAAATAATATGCTTTTATGATTACTATTTTTGTTTTCAGGCGGCACTAGCTAGTCGTTAATCACGGTGATTCCTACGGAGGGTTGTAACATAGGATTCGGAACAACCCAAGTTTCAGAAATGAATAGGGTCTTATAGTTTCGTCTTAGATATCGTATTCCAACTTGGGGGTATATTCATACCGTTCTATAAGATTTGAAAATGGTAGGTCACACTTACAAGAATTACTAATTATTAGTAAAGATCTTGACCGAAAACGGTAACCGAATGAACTATAAGAATAAGAGTTATTTTCGATATAATATTTGGTCAAGATTGTCTTGCTTCAGTGAAGGAATTTTTTTACTACCCCGCAGTAGCAGCTATTCTAAATCACTAATGTATCGTTGTAAAATAAGTAAAGAAAAATGGGTACTTTATCTCTTTGCTAAAATTGGATTTAGATGCATCAAGTTTAATAGAATTTGTTTGTTTTTCCAGCAATGTCGAATTCAATAATACAACTACCCGCTTCTAATAAGTTTAATGGAGAAGGATCTTCCAACTGGAAATCCAACATAAATACAATATTAGTTGTGGATGGTCTGAGGTTTGTGTTAATGGAGGAGTGTCCTCTGATTCCTAGTTCAATAGTGAACCGAAATGTTCGGGACACCTATGATCGATGGGTTAGGGCTAACAAAAAAGTCAAGGCTTACATCTTAGCAAGTATATATGATGTTCTTAATAAGAAACATGAAGTAATGCCCACTGCCCATGAGATAATGGCGTCGCTCCAGGAGATGTTTGAGTATCCATCATCTTCTGTTCGACATGAAGCCATTAAATATGTCTATAATACACACATGAAAGATGGTGCCAACGTCAGAGAACATGTTCTCGATATGATGGTCCATTTTAATATTGCTGAAGCTCACGGGGCGACCATTGATGAAACCAGTCAAGTCAGTATGATATTAGAATCTTTTCCCAAGAGTTATCTAACTTTCAGTACTAATGTTGTGATGAACAAGATTAGTTACGATTTGACAACATTGTTGAATGAACTACAAACGTATCAGTCTATGATGAAACTTAAAGAAAGTGAAGTAAACGTTATTTCACGGCCAAAAAAGTTTCTCAAGGGTTCTTCGTCAGCAACAAAAGCTACTGACAAAAAGAAGTTTGTTCCCTCATCTTCAAAAGACAAAAGTGTACAAATGAAGAAGAAGGGTAAATGGATTAAAAAACCCACTGTAAAGAAAAATAAAGCTCCCAAAGGGAAATGTTTCCATTACGGAGAGGATGGGCATTGGAAACGTAACTGCCCAAAGTATTTAGCTGAAAAGAAAGCGGAAAAAGCAAACCAAGGTAAATCAAATTTATTAGTAGTTGAAACATGTCTAGTGGAGGATACTCACTTAACCTGGATATTAGATTCGAGCGCCACTAATCATGTTTGCACTTTTCTACAGGAAATTAGTTCTTGGAAACATCTTTCTGAATAATAAATGACTTTCAATGTGGGAACAGGAGAAGTCATTTCGACTGAAGCAACAGGAGATGTCAAACTATTTTTTGGAGAATCTTTCATCTTACTTAAGAATGTATATTATGTACCTAAGATGAAAAGAAACTTAATCTCCATTTCCTGTCTGCTAGAAAATATGTACAGAATATCTTTTGAATTTAATGAAGTATTTTTTTTTTTCAAGAGGTGTTCATATTTATTCTGCAAGACTCGAAAATAACTTGTACATATTAAAACCAACTGAAGCAAAGGCCATTCTAAATATAGAGATGTTTAAAATGGCTGAAACTCAAAATAAAAGATGGAAAATTTCTCCTAACGCCTATCTTTGGCACCTCAAACTTGGTCACATTAATATCAACATGATTGAGAGATTAGTTAAGAACGGTCATCTAAGTCAGTTAGAAGATAGTTCTTTATCTTCATGTGAATTATGTATTGAGGGAAAATGACTAAAAGATCTTTTTCTAAAAAAGGTCTTCGTGCCAAAGAACCTCTCGAACTTATACATTCAGACCTCTGTGATCCGATGAATATAAAAGCACGAGGTGCATATCAGTATTTTGTCAATTTCATTGATAATTACTCTAGATATGGCTATATTTACTTAATGAGTCATAAGTCTGAAACTCTTGAAAAGTTCAAAGAATTTAAGATCGAGATAGAAAACTTGTTAGGTAAAAGAATTAAAACACTTCGATCTGATCGAGGTGGTGAGTATATGGACTTACAATTCCAGAACTATTTAGTAGATCATGGAATTCAATCCCAACTCAACACATTTGGAACACCACAACAAAACGGTGTTGTAGAAAGAAGAAATCGAACCTTGTTGGACATGGTCCGATCAATGATGAGTTACGATTAGTTACCTCAATCCTTTTGGAGGTATGCAGTACAGACTATAGTATATATTATGAACGTCGTTCCTTCAAAAAGTGTTTTAAAAACACCGCATGAGTTATGGAAATGACACAAAAGTAGTTTACGTCATTTTCAGGCTTGGGGATGTCCAGCACACGTGATGGTACAAAATCCTAAGAAACTGAAAATACGTTCGAAGTTATGCCTCTTTGTAGGATACCCAAAAGAAACAAAATGAGGATTGTTTTATAATCCTTAAGAAGATAAAGTGTTTGTATCGACAAATGCTACATTCTTGGAGGAAGATCATATTAAAAATCATCAACCTCGCAGTAAACTAATATTTCAAGAAATGACCAAAAATACTATAGAAAAATCAACAAGAGTTATTGATCAAGCTGGTCCATCAACAACTATTGTTGCCCCGTCACGTCCTTCTCAAGAGTTGAGTATGCCTCGACATAGTGGGAGGGTTGTTCTGCAATATGAACACTATATGGGTTTAACATAAACTCAAAGCATCATATATGATGATAGTCTAAAGGATCCATTATCCTTTAAAAAGGTAATGGAAGATGTTGATAGGGAACAGTGGATAAAGGCCATAGATGTTGAAATGGAGTCAATGCATTTTAATTCTATCTGGGAACTTGTAGATCAACCATATGGGGTTAAACCTATTGGTTGTAAATGGATCTACAAGAGAAAACGAGATCAAACTAGCAAGGTGAAAATCTACAAAGCTAGACTCGTGGCAAAAGGTTTTACCCAAAGAGAGGGGGTTGATTATGAAGAAACCTTTTCTCCTGTTGCCATGATAAAATCTATAAGAATACTTCTATTCATTGCCACATATTATGACTATGAAATATGGCAAATGGATGTCAAGAAATCTTTCCTGAATGACCATCTTGATGAAAGTATTTTAATGTCTCAACCAGAAGGGTTCATTGAACAGGGATAGGAACAGAAAGTCTGTAAACTTAAACGATCCATTTATGGATTGAAACAAGCTTCTAGATCCTGGAATATAAGATTTGATACTGCGATCAAATCTTATGACTTTGAACAGAATGTTGACAACCTTATGTATACAACAAAATAATCAACAAAACTGTAGCATTCTTGGTGCTTTATGTTGATGATATCTTGCTCATTGGGAATGAGACAAGCTTCCTTGCTGACATTAAGAGATGGATAGCATCACAATTCCAAATGAAAGATTTGAGTGATGCTCAATATGTTCTAGGGATACAAATTTTTCAAAATCAAAAGAATAGAGCCCTAGCACTATTTCAAGCATCTTATATTGACAAGATGTTGTCACGCTATAATATGCAAAATTCTAAAAAATTTCCTTTTAGACATGGAATTCATTTGTCAAAGAAGCAGTGTCCTAAGACGCCTAAAAAAGTTAAGGAAATGAAAAAAATTCCATATGCATCTGTAGTTGGGAGTTTGATGTATGCAATGTTATATACACGTCCTGATATATGCTTTGTAGTTGGAATCGTTAGTAGGTTCCAATCCGATCCAGGACACAGTTATTGGACTGCTGTAAAAAACATTCTTAAGTATCTAAGGAAAACGAGGGACTATGTGCTTATGTATGGACCTAAGGATTTGATCCTTACTAGATACACTGATTTTGATTTTCAAACTGACGTAGATTCTAGGAAATCTACTTCAGGATCAGTTTTCACTCTCGATGGAGGAGCTATAATTTGAAGAAGCATTAAACATAGTCGTATCACTGACTCCACGATGGAAGTATAATACTTAGTTGCATGTGAAGCCGCTAAATAAGCAGTATGGCTACGTAAATTCTTAGCAGATTTGGAAGTAGTTCCAGATATGCACCTGCCCATCACTTTGTATTGTGACAATAGTGGTGCAGTTGCCAACTCCAAAGAACCAGTGAGTCACAAAACGTGGAAAACACATTGAAAGAAAGTACCATTTCTTCAGGGAGATAGTACACCAAGGAGACGTAATCGTCACGAAGATAGCCTCAGAAGACAACCTTGTTGATCCATTTACGAAGGCCCTCTCGACTAAAGTATTCGAGGGCCACCTAGTTGGACTAAGACTATGAGCAACATAATCTAAGGCAAATGGAAAATATCTATGGTATTTTAGATGTCCTAGTTTATTGTGTTTTCCCTCTATGTTCATCAACATTATAAACATTGTAAATATTTGTATGTTTTTTTCTCACTGGAGTCTTAATCTAAGTGGTAGATTGTTAAAAAATGTCCTACAACTTGCAATTCATAAATTTCGTGTTAAACATTCTATTTATCGATAAAATATTATTGAGTATTTTATTCAATAAAATTGTTGATATTGAATTCTATCATGAAAATTCAATAAACAAATCCATGGCTATAGTATGAATACTTTAACTTTATGTAGTGACATAACTAGGATCAAGTTATAGTATATAGACTAAATGGTCTATAAGTATATGGATGAAATTGGGTATCTCATCCTGGTAACACTATTGGATGCGACTCATTTTGTATGTTGATACAAATGATATGATCCACAGATCATTCATGTAGAGATATGTGAGTGGGGGCATCCTATGCAATGAGTTTGCATAAGACTGAACCTCGAAATAGTCGCTTTTCTTTATAACGACCGTTAACTGTTAAAACTAACTATTTCATACTAAAATAACCTAAGATAAATTGATCTTAAGTCTGAACTAACTATGAATTCTTGTTTATTCGAGATCATCCTTTGATTTGCATATGTGAGAGTAGTCCAACAACAATGCTAAATAAGCCTCCCATTTTGGGGATAAGACCGAATAGATAGCTAGGGACATAACCTTGCAAGATGGAATTCACTTCTGTCCGTCTTAGGGTTAGTAGATAGGTTGTTCTCTAAGTGCTGATTCCTGATCTTGAACGATGGGGCCCTGCCCTCTCTTGATAGAAAGGGACATGATTCATAAGTGGTATTGTGAATCAGTTGTTCAATAGAGGGTCAGTGGGAGCTTAAGGAACAAGATGCATTTACAGGGGTAAAACGGTAATTTTGACCAAATTGTAAATACGAACGACATGTGAAGGATCAACTTACTGGTTATAGTTAAAATGGATATAAATATATCTACGGTGAGGAGAGTGCAACTATCGAGCTATAATGGTATGCCTTGATAGTTAACGAATAGTAATTAATTCGGTTTTAAAGAGTTTAACCAATTAATTACAAATCGTTGAAGCTCATGATCTGTAGGTCCATTAGGTCCCTCTACTAGCTCATAAATTGGATTAATAAATTGAGTATTAATTGATGAAATTAGGGTTATGAATTTGAAACATTCAAACCTTGTATACGATACAATTGAAGCGTTTAATTTTATCGAAAATTAAACGAAATTGGAGAATCAATTAATATTTAAATTATGATTTAAATGTTAATTACATGTAATTGAATTCATTATAGTGGAATAGTTGTTTTATTAATTTAATATCAAGATATTAAATTAATAAATTAATTAAAATTAGTTTTATTTAATTGATTAAAGAATTAATTTTATAGAACTAATATTAAAATAAATTAGTTTATTTTAAAACAAAATTACATTATTTTTAAATCAATTTGATTGTTTAAAAATAAAGGAAAAATTGTGATAGTGGATTTTCCCCAAAAATTGGAAAAATCCACTATGGGTGATTAAGTAGTTAATCACCCAATTTCATTATTAATTCATTCAAACTTCAAAGCAACTACTGGCTGCCATGCATCCCATCTCCCTGCATAAAAATGAGGTTATAAATTGAAGCTTAAGGCTGAGGAAAAAGTGATGCATGTTGTGTGTTTTAACCTAACTTCTGCTGAAGTAGAAACCCTCTTCCTTCTCTCAAAATCATCCAAATTCAGCTCAATTTGAAAGCTTCCATCACACAATCCTTCTTGAGATTAGTAAGAGAAGATCTTGGTGGTGGTCTAATTGAAGAATCAAGCTCAAATTTGTGATATTCTGCTGAGTTTGTGGAGGTTTCTTCAAAGGTAATGTGTAACTCAAACCCTCTTGTAAACTTGTTATGAGTAGCATGTTTTGAACTCAAATTAAGAGTAGTTAGAGTGCTTATTGATTTTGAATTCTTTCGTTGCATATTATATAACTCCTTTATAACTGTTGGGGTTGATACCCTAAATCTCGTAGGGTCCTGTAATTTGTAAACACTTGTACGAACAAAGATTTTGTGATTTATAATATATGATTATTTATTCATTTCAGTCTATAAAATATGAGATACTTTAGTTGCATTAACCACAAAACAATAAATGAAGATTCATGGTTATCGTTGTAACTTAAGCATGTATGTGGAGACATACAAATGGATCGTGCTTTAAGTGATAACCTAAATGGTCTGTAGTATATGGATAAGAAGAGATACCTTATCCTAGTGACACTACGAGTGTGACCCGCTTTGTAGGTGTTACAAATGTTGTAAAGTGTTACAAATGATCTGATCCTGATCATTCACGTATTAGACATGCGAGCGGGATATTCTATACAAAGGAGTTTGTATAAGACTGGACCACGAAATGTTTAGTCTCGTTATATAACGTTATTCATAATTGAGACTTTCATTTCACTAGGATGACCATAGGTAACATGACCTTAATCTTGAGTGAGTTGTGAACTCATGCCTATGAGAGTGGTCCTTCAATTTGCATGGGTGAGAGTGGCCAGATCGTCGACTAAACAATCTTATCACTTTGGGGATTCGTCTGATTGCGGAGCTGTGAACTCAGCTACACAAGATGGAATTCACTTCTTCCCCGAAGCAGGGGTAAGTAGATAAATTGCTCCTTTAAAGGCTGATTCTGGGGTTTGAACAATGTGGCGCCACACCTTCTCTTGGCCCGAGAAGGGTTTAGTCATAGTATGACTATGATTTATTGTTTATTAGATGAATCAGTGGTACTTAAGGAGTTAAATGTAACTACAGGGGCAAAATGGTAATTTGGCTCAGCTGTACTTACAACGTTTGTGAAAGGCCATCGTATTGTTGATTGGTTATATCCAATGGATACAGAAATATATCTATAGTGCGAAGAATGCAGCTATCGGTCTTTAGTGGAATGCCCGATAGTTAACGGATAGTGGATATCGTGATTAAAGAATTTAGTCAGTTATTCACATACCGTTGGGGCTTCAAGCTACAGGTCCATAAGGTCCCCCTGGTAGCTCAATGGATTCAAGTTGAGAATCAGTTTTTGGGTTAGTTTGAATGTTCAAATTAACAAGAAGGAATCTGATTATATATGATATAATTAAATTAATTCAATTATATATAATATAATTGATATGATGTATTTTATACACTATTATTTGATTGGAAGAATTAATATAAATATGATTTATATTAAATGTCATAAAATAGAAAAAGAACTATGGTTTATATGTTGCATATGATGCAATATTAAAACTATAGGTCATAAATATAATATGATAAGTTAGTTATTATATTTATTTATAATTTATTAATTATATGATAATTGATATTTCTTTTTCTAAATAACTGACCTTAGTGGATGATTTTAGACGGTTTTATGGCTAACTATGAGATAAAAAGAAATATGATTTAAAAATTCTCATGACAACAAAACAAGTAATCAGATTACTAATCGAGTGTCTAAGATAGCACTGAGTATACTAGACGATCGCTTGAGAACCTAAACGATCGAGCGTCGAGTTTATACGATAGACTTCATCTATTACACGATTGTGTGATCACTTACTCGATCGTCTACTCGATCGTTTCCTCCTCCATTCCTCCTTCCCTCTGTCCAAAATAAGCCAGAGCCCACAACTCGTAGATTCTCACACCGAGAATACTAAGGTAATCTTGTGGTGGTGTCTAGTTCTATTCGAGGATTGAGTTTTACTCGTTGGTGATCAAAGAAGTTTCAGTCGCTCGTAGTGTTCGTGTTGTTCGATGCGTTCGTGACCAATTGAGGGAAATACGTGAAGAAAGAGTTCTTCAAAGGTATTGTTACTCGATTTTTTGTATTTAATTTAAGAAGCATGTTGTAATTTACCTTTAATGCATAATCGTATCTATATGATTGTAAATGTTTATGCTTTTTCACAATGGAGTTTGGTACGATCCGCTTCCACTCAAAGGTCCTCTATATTTAGAGTTTCTTCAATAACATGCATATACATCTCATCATCCTCATATCAAATAGAAACTCATAGAATAATAATATATTCAAATCATGTTAGCATTCGAATATCTATATGCGCATCTAGTCTTTTAAATCCTCATATTAGCAAGGCATACATAAACATCAAACCATCATCAAATCCCCAGTAAATCATAACTACATTGCCTGGCACGTGGGCAGTTCCAGTAGTAAGATTACTTACCTCCAATTGCACATCCAAAATTATCCAAAGTAATCAATCCTTTCACCTTGGACAATCTCAAGATTTAACCTAAGGACTGTTGGGGTTAATGCCCTAAATCTTGTAGGGTTCTGTAGCTTGTGAACACCTGTATGAACAAATGCTTGTGATGTAATAATATGAGATATTTTCTTCACTATTGTCTATGAAATATGAGATATTTTAGTTGCATTAACCACAGACCAATAAATTAAGATCCCTGGTTATCGTTGTAACTTAAGCATGTATGTGGAGACATACAAGTGGATCATGCCTTAAGTGATAACCTAAATGGTCTATAGTATATGGATAAAGGAGGGAAACCTTATCCTAGTAACGTTACAGATATGACCCGTTTTGTAGATGTTACAAGTGTTGTAAAGTGCTACAGATGGTCTGATCCTGATCATTCATGTGGATACATGCGAGCAGGGGTATTTTATACAAAGGAGTTTGTATAAGACCGGACCATGAAATGTTTAGTCTCGTTATATAATGTCGTTCATGATAGAGACTTTTATTTCAATAGGATGACCATAGGTAACATGACCTTAATCCTGAGTAAGTTGGAAACTCCTGCCTATGAGGGCAGTTCTTTGATTTACATGGGTGTGACTGACCAGATTGCCGACTCAAATCTACCACTTTGGGGATTCGTTTGATTGGGAACTGGGAACTCAACTACTCAAGATGGAATTCACTCCTTCCCCGAAGTAGGGGCAAGTAGATAGATTACTCCCTTAAGGGCTGATTCTGGGGCTTGAACAATGTGACGCCACACACTTTCTCATGGCTCGAGAAGTGTTCACTCATAGTAGGACTATGATGTATTGTTCATTAGAGGAATCAGTGGTACTAGGAGTTAGATGTAACTATAGGGGCGAAATAGTAAATTAGCCCAATTGTACTTACGAGCTATCTGTAAAGGGTTATTGTACTGTTGATTGGTTATATCCAATGGACACAGAATATATCTATAGTGAGAAGAGTGCAACTATCGGTTTTTAGTGGAGTGCTCAACAAATAATGGATGGTGGATATCGTGATTAAGAGTTTAGTCAGTTATTCGCGTATCGTTGGAGCTTCAAGCTTCAGGTCCATAAGGTCCCCTTGGTAGCTCAATGGATTCAAGTTGATGAGCAATTTTTGGGTTAGTTTGAAGTGTTCAAATTAACAAAAGGGAATTTGATTATATATGATATAATTAAATTGGTTCAATTATGTGATATAATTAATATGATGTATTAGATACATTAATTAGAGGAATTGATATAAATATGATTTATATTAAATAAAGGAGAAAAGAACTATGGTTTAAATATTACATATGATGTGATATTAAAACTATAGGTTATAAATATAATATGATGAGTTAGTTATTATATTTATTTATAATAAAAATAATTATGAGATAATTATTTGGTTAGTCATTTATTTTCTCCATTAACCATGCAAGTGGGAGGTTTTTCAGTTTTGAATAACTAAAGAATAAAATGGAAAGTGTTTTCATTTTATTAGACGATCGTTTCATTTTATTGAATTACTAATCGTTTGCTCACGGGAGACTTTATGATAGTCTTCACGAGAGACTAAACGATCGAGCGAGATACTAAACGATCGAGCGAGATTTGCTAGAATATTGGCTCCAAAAGATTGAGCGAGAGACTAAACGATTGGCTAGACAATTCTCACGAGAGTGAGAGATTAATAAACGATCAAGTACTCTCAGTCTATCTCAGTCTATACGATAGACAAAACCTTTCTTCCACTTACTTGATCGTGTATAGTTCAATCGTTTTCTTCCTCCTTCCATCTACCAAATTCACACAGAGTCCACACCTCTTGAATTCTCACTCCGAAAATACCAAGGTTGCCGAGTGATAGTGTCGAGGAGTTGCTGTTCGTGGATCAAACAGTTCGTGATTGTTAGACAATTGGCTACACGATTGCTCACGAGAGCGAAATATTGCTGGTCGATTGATCACAAGGGCAAGAGATTTTCAAAAGAAGAGTTTTTCAAAGATATGTCTCTCAATTCCTTTTGTATTTGTTTAAGAAAGCATGCTGTAATTTTGTTTAGATGCATAACTATTCTATGTGTTTATTCCGGTGACTGGCCACTAATTCCGACGACGCTAGCAGCGACCACGGGTGGTCGGAGCGGCGGAAGAGCAGCGAGGTAGTGGTGCACGGTCGGATTTGGACACCTAACTGCCCTGCGACTAACAGCACGTCGAACCACAAGCGGACATCAGCGGACGGAACGAACGGCAGACGGACGACGGGCTTCAGTTGCTGCGGTGACTGATGAAGAGATCGAACGAAGTGCAGATGACTGGAACGGCGGTGTGCTTCGGCGAAGACGGCGAGGGCTGACGGCGATGAGCGGGTGAGGCAGGGAACGATGCGGCTAGGGCTGGAGAGAGCGATTGCGTTAGACGAACGACGACTGGATGCTGGGAGGTGCGGCTGAAAGGAGTAGAGAGGGGGAGGGGTTTTTAATTTTTTTTTTTTAAAAAAAAGAGAGAGAGAGAACAAATATTTTAATAAAATATCCATTATATTTTATTTCATTTTCTTTTATCCATTCCTTCAATACGCACATATAATATATATATATATATTTAAAATCCTTTCCTCTTTCACTTCAAAACCCAAATTTCAAAATAAAATAATTCTCCCAATATAACTTCAATTTTTCGACATTAACTTAAAAAATCAAATTAATGCGACATTAAATCCAAATTTTCCTTTAAACAACACTAAATTTTAAAATTAACAAAGATCTCAAATATTACAAAAATACTGAATTTAAATTACGAACACTCGGGATGTTACACTAGAGGTGGTTGTAGGAGGCTAGGATTGGTTGTCGGAGTTGGTCGCGTGAAGTTTGTTGGAGCTCGGAGTTGGTTGCCGGAGTTATCATCGGAGGTGGTTGTTGGAGCTCAGAGTTAGTTATTAAAGTATGACAGTGGCCTATGGGTTGAGTCATTGAAAATATGGGAAGAATGGAGAGTTGGGGTGATTTGGTAAAATATACAAAGTGAATGGAGAGTTGGGGTGATTTGGTAAAATATACAAAGTCAACTCCAACAACATTTCAAGTTGGTGGGCCAAACAATGAGTTGGTATATTATACCAACTCAACCCAACTCATGTTGGTGAGTCAAACGCCCCCTTATAGCGTTTTCATAGTTGGATGTGAAGGCAAGTTGTACCATTACCACCTAAAAGAAAGTATTTGATAGACTTGTGATTTTAACCTTTCTTATCATTTTATTATTATATTTTAAGAGTGTGTTTGGTTTAAATTTTTAAGTGTTTAATTTTGAAAATCATTTTGAAAAGAAAAAAAAAGTTTTTGAAATACTTTTAATGTATATTTTAAACCGTTTTTATGGAAAGAGTTTAAATAAAATTGACTTTTTTAAAAAACATTTTTTTTATCAATCCAAACATGTCTTTTAAGTCTTTGCATCAAATTTCATTCAAATTTTTAGGGGTCCATGTAAAAAATTATTTTTATTATATTACATGAAGTGGAAGGGAGGAACTCAGCTTTNTATATAATGAGTTGACACAATTATTTTCAAGACCATAATCTTGTGACCCATCTTTAATTATTGTTAAGAAGTTAACATGATACATTAAGAATACCATATCAACCCAACTTAAAATAAGATCCAATGCCATTGACATTTTAAGTAATAGATGTACAAATTTCACGAGGTAAAAGAAACGATACTCGAGCATCTAGAAATTGAATATTTGTTTAATAACTATTTAGTATTGAATTCTTGAAAATTAAGTTTATAAACACTATTTCTACCTATTGGCGATTTTTGTGTATTGTTATAACTTTTTTGGAATGTTTTTCAAAATTCAAACCAAGTATTAAAAACTAAAAAAAAAATATATTTACATTTTGGTTATCAATTGATTGTATACTTATAAAAGATAAAAATCACAGTTAATAAATATGAGAAAATAAATAGAATTTTTAAAAACTAAAATTAGAAAATCAAATAGTTTTCAATCGGGCATAACATTTCATTTGTTGACTATTTATTTTTTAGTTGTGTAGTTTTTGAAAGTCTTGTTTGTTTAATTTTCTTACAATTTCTGTGTTTTCATTCTTCTTAAAGTAAAGATTTATATTTATAATCCAATTTTAGAAAAAAAATATAAATTTTTAAATAACATCCCTGAAATATTTGATAACAAAACAAAGAAAGATATAGGTGAAATATTATTTATCAATTTAAATTTTATAAACTAGGTTTTTTAAATAAGAAAAACATAAAATTATTAGGCAAGACCTAAAAATTCATAAAAGAATGATCTTGAATTTTATTTGAGAAACTAAACTTAAGATCTCATTTGGTAATTATTTTGTTTTTTGTTTTTGTTTTAGAAAATTAAACCTATGAACACTATCTTCACCCCAAATTTCTTTATTTATTATCTACTTTTCATTAATGATTTAAAAAACCAAGCTAAATTTTAAGGAAAAAAGAAAGTAGTTTTCAAAAAGTTTTTTTTTTTTTTTTTAATTTGACTAAAAATTCAACCATTGTACTTCATTATAAGAAATGTGTATGAAATAGATTTAACTTCCAATAAAACAAAAATAAAAAATCAAATGGTTATCAAACGAGACCTAAAATATGTGCGATCAACTTTGAAAAGTTTCGCTGACTTATCACAAAGATGCCCCACTAAAATTAAACTATTGATGACAAAATTAAACTATTGTTGTCACAAATATATATTTAAAGAGATTTATAGATTAAAATAATATATTGAATAAGGGTAATTATGTACTATTTTAGAGAAGAGAAAGATAGAACTTGGAAGAAATTTTCTTAGTGCCACTAGGATTTTTTTCCACAATTACCCTTCAATCATATTTGTGGAGTGCTCTCATTTGATTTTTTTTTTTTTTTTTTTTTTTTTTATAATTTATGAAAGGTTTATATTCAATTATATGAGTTGTGTCCCATGATGAAAATGGATGTCATTATTTTACTCTATATATCTGTGCACATTTTTTTTTTTTTGGAAAAAGACCTTAAAAGAGAGTTTTCTATTCCTTAAAAGAGAGTTTTCTATTTTTTTTTTAGTATAGAGAATTTGTTATTTATTTGGCTAACAGCATATACTTATATGTATGAATCTGTGTACTCCATAGTTTTTCAATTTGGTGTCTTAAAGAGGACAAAACATTGTTCAATTTTCTTCAAAAATTAAAAAATAAAAAAACATGGTCCAGTTTTTTGTTCTGGGTAGTGTACTTCCACTTAATAAAAAAAAATTAAGTTGATAATATTTAGAGTGTGATTGGAGTAATGGTTTTTTACACTTTACAATATTTTTATAAACACTTGAAAACTTATTCCAAACCAAACCGTATAAATATCTTTTCTATTCTTAATAGAAAAGATTACACAGGATAATTGGGCCTTCTGGAAACAAAACTTTGGGCTTTAGACTCAGATATCTGAGGGCCCATACAGAAATGGACCAGATCGTGGCAGGCTTAGCCCAAGAGTTAACCAATACTTGGGCTTATTTTTGGAACGCAACATGGGCCCAAGGAATAGATTGCCACTTTACTGGGAAGAAAATTGAGAGAAACATATTTTAATATTGGTTCTTAATTTTAGGATGTTCTTAATTTTGTTCTTTTTCCTTTAGTTCTTTTTTTTAAAAAAACAAAATTCGAAATCAATGGACCAACACAAACCAACAATCAAATCACTCTCCTTTAACAATCAAGAACCAACAAGTAGAAATCAATATTAATTGGGGAGAAAACAACATTGCAAAGACTTGAACTTTGTACATCCTGAAGCAACCTGTCCTACTATCATTTTAAATTACCAATTGACCCAAAAACTTAACTTTAAACCCCTTCAACGTTATTTACTCTCCAATTAATATTCATTTCCATTGTTTAGCTATTCTTTATACTTTAAGCAAGTGAAGGGGAGTGTTCGATGATGTAATTAAATTTGTCTTTACTCACTAACTTAAGTTTTTGAGTGAATTGGTGATTTAAGATCACTTTTCCACTTTCCCTTTTTCTCTTTTTCACTCTTCCGTTACGTACCCACTGACCTTAACCTTCTCCTTTCATGCTTGCACATTTCTTCAATTTTTCTATAAATTGAACATTCAATCCCTTCACAAATGGGGAAGGATATAGAAAGATGGAAAGGGTTGGAGTGCAAAGAAAATATGCGTAATAAGAGATCCCAAAGAGAAAACCAAAGAACTTAAGTTATCAGCTACTCTGTTCTCGTCCCTAGAGACTTTATAAAAAAGAACAATATTTACAAAGGAAGGAAAACTAAGAGCCTCTTTCACAAAAAAATCAACCTTAAACAAATAAGAATCCACAAGATTTATAATCTCACAATCTCCAAAGAATCAGACTCGACTTCCACGTGAGGATTTTGACCGTACCACTTGCAATCCAACTCCTTCAAGCCTTCCATAATTATATTTTCTTCAAGAACCTTCACTCCTCAATTGTGATAGATGAACTTGCACCCTCAACAAATAGGTCGGTCGAGGGCCCAAAAATCCCTTCGAAGAGAATTCGACCAAGTCGCTTCCACATTAAGCTTCCAATGACCATCTAGAGGAGCAAGCTAATCTCACTTTTGAAAGCAAACTTCAAGGAGGAGGGAGAGCTGAGAATTAGGGGTGGACCTCACACAGAAAATGACAAAACAAGATTCCATCGGGCAAAATATAGCTTTTGCATTAGTTGATCCTTGATTGAGTCTGATCGCATTCCTTTGATTCCATGTATTCCCAAATTCAAAGTTTAAACCTCAATTTCATTCTCTTTCAAGTTCAAAAAATAAATAAATATAACTTTTAAAATTTTAAAATTTACCTTTACTATATTATAAATTCTCAATTAAGTCCCTCTAAAAGAAAAATGGTTAAATTTTGTCTACTACAATTTGATATATCCTTAAGTTATGTTTTATTAACCTATTTAGTTAAATTCATATGTCACTCGAAAATTAATTCTAACTTGCTCAACAACAAAATCTAACATATCTTATCCATCAATAAAATTTATCTTTTTCTTCAATAGCATGTATAGATTAGATGACATGTCAAAGTGTCCTACATATGTTAAACAAGGATTTAATGATCTAATTGAGATTTTTTACGAAATGATTGAGAATTTTCTAAATAAGTTAACGGACAATTTTTAATACGTAAAGGATAAATTTGAAAATTTTAAGAGATTAAGCTTCAGATTGAAAAAAACCAAAAAAAAAAAAAAAAAGGGGGAGCCAGCTAACTTAGGCTTGAATTATATATATATAGAAAAGTATATTTTGTGTCATTAAAAGAAAGTATAATTGTGTTTATTAAAATCAATTATAATGGAGAAAAAACCAAGACAACCAAATTCCATGGGCCAATTAATACATTCTAGTGTTTGTGTATGGTATTAATTATAATACAAAACCATCCTCATAAATACTAAAGAAAGTATATTTAGATTTTTTTTAAAAAAATGGTTTAATTGTTATTAACATTTTCCTTTTCATTTCTTTCCCTTTCAAGTTCAATAAATAAATAAAATGCATTTAAACTCTGTGGGGATCATGTTCATGTTTGTACAAACACTAGCTATTAAATTGCTGAATTACCATGCCTGAAAAAACCATTGTCATTAATTGTTAGAATTTCAATTATTTTATTTTTCCCACTTCTAACTTCTGAGCACATTCAATTTTTACACTTTATAATCTAAAAATTGTTATGCAATAATCATTATTATTATTATTTAATAATCTGAAAATTTTGTTGAAATATATATATAATTTTTTTTATAATAATCGAACCTCTAATTTCGAAATTGATAATACAATATTTATGTTAATCAAAATATGTTCATTTTGGTATGTATTCAATTTTCTTATTCTAAACATAAACGTATATTAAATATTGTCACACATGTTGGAAGGTTTGAAACTATACAAGGAACTCTATTCTATTTTTTTTAAAAAAATATATCTAATTTATCTTTATTTTCTTTCTCTAATATTTTAAATATTTTAATTTTCTTTTATGGTTTTATATGGATAATTGTTTTAAACAGAAAAACTGCTGGAAATATTTTTAAATATAGTAAAATGTTATTGTTTATCATTGATAGACAGTGATACACATCTATCAGTGTCAGTGACAGGTAATGATAGACAATAACATTTTTCTATATTTGTAAATAAGTTATTCATTTTACTATATTTGAAATAACACTTTTTTTAATTAAGTATTCGTTGTTGCTATACACTTAAACTGAGATGTGTGAATTTAGTTTTGTAGTTCTTTTACATTTTATTATCAAATTATATTTATATATTAAAAATTGTATCGAAAGATAATTCAATTAAAAGTATTTTATAGGTTTGAATTTGTAACTTTTATTAAGCGAGTTTAACTTAATGGTAATTGACATGATTTCTTTAAAGATTGATTTTCAAAGGTCAAATAAGCATTAGTCTTTCCACTTTCAAAAAAAAAAAAAAAAAAAAACTATTTAAAGAAAAATTACATGCAAAATCCTGTCTTGCATGTCTTCCACCTCAAACTCTACTAGCATGAAATTCTAGGTGTCAAAATGTGGAAGTGCCTGTTCACACTCGGCTCTCTGAATGTAGAAAATGCTGACCTCTATAAATGAAGATAACTTCTCTATTTATAGAGTTCTCAAGTGGGCTTCGTGGGCTTAGGCTTGGTTGGTCCTTGGGCCCAATTAGTTGGTTTTGGGCCTTTTTGTAGTTGGACTTTAAACCCAAATAATAATATCAAATTGGGCCAATTTAATCTCATCTGATCCAACCACGTGACATCATCGAAATTTGTCTTCAATTCAATTCGGGACATATGTCAACATCTAATTGGACCCAAATTTAATGATTTAGAATTTAGTAAACGACGTGGCAACTTGTGATTGGTCCAAAATTCTTCATTCAACAAATGCCCCTTTCGAGATTTATGCACATATATGGGTGGATGAATCTCGAAAAATATAAAGTTGGAATCAAAATCCAGATACTTCTGTTCTTGAATTTGACCTCAATTGATGTGCCAGTCAATCTATGAATTTAGTACATAAGTTTAACTTGAGTTCGGGATCAAATTTGAGATATAGCCGAATTTACAATAAATAAATAAATAAATAAATAAAGGATTCATCCCTAATTTAATGTAATTTGGGGCTAAAAATGCAATTAACAAAAGGTTCAGTGCATGGCCAAAAGTTATAGAAAATGAGGGACAAAGAAAGAATCAAAGATAAGATTTGGGTAGTAGATTTTTTTATTTTTTTATTATTATTTTATTATTTAACTAATAGAATCTAGATTTAACCATAAAATCTAAATTTAACCAAATTTAAGATTTTCTGATTGGATTTTGGATTCAGTGGAGTCCTGCATTTTCATCCCAGGCAGTCAAAGGTAGAAAAAAACTTCCCTCTTTTTTCTCTCTCTTTTTTTTTTTTCCAACCGTCGAGCCGCCAGCAAGGAACCGAGTCGAGCCGAGCCATTTTCAGCCATCTTCAGTGCCTTCACACACCCGCTACACCGAGCCGAGCCGCATTCGGTCTTCTTCTTCACGCCTTCGCTCGACCGACCCAACCACCCCCGGCTTGCCGTCCACTCGTCGAAGGCCACTGCCTGCTCGTCTGGCCCAGCCACCACGCATACGCCACTGCCGACCTTACTAAAGTCGCGCTTGCCGTCCACTCGTCGAAGGCCACCGCCTGCTCATCCGTTTGGTTGTCGCAAACGTCGATCGCCGTCAAAGTCGATCCGTTCGTTTGGCTGCTGTAGACGCTGGTCGCCCAACCATTTATCGTTCGAGGCTTACCGGTGCTCGCCACCACCGCTCGTGCACTTTGGCAGCCGAAGATAAGGGGCGCCCTAGGGTTTCGACGCCCCCATTTCGCCTCTTTTCTCCTTTTTTTTTTCCTTTTTTTCTTCTTCTTTTTTTTACTTCTATTTTTTTTACTTTTTTTCTCTCTTTTTTTTGGCAAAAAGATGTCCTCTCTTTTTTCCCTTTTTTTAAAGAAAATTTCTGTTTTTTTTCTTTTTCTTCTTCTTTTTTTTTTTTCGCAATCATCATCACCTTTTTTTTTTTTTTTTTTACCAACTTGCCCCCTTACTTTTTTTTTGTGTGTAAGTTTACTAACTTATCCCCCTTACTCTTTTGTAGGAGTTAAAGTGAAACTCAAAGGAACACAACTGCTTTTTGTTCTAGCCAATCTGTTAATAATCTTGAAGGGTGGGTTTCTCCACTTATAAGCTTGGTTTTGTAACAAAACAAAAAATTCTCTATTTTTTTTGTTGTAGAAATGTCCGGCCGCATGACCGAATCTTTGGTGCACATAAGGATGACCTTGTTATGGTCTATCTATTGTATGCCTATTCATACTTCCTGATCGTCATGGGGGACCTGCAAAGGCTTATGACCTCCTCATTCGATCACCGACTACATTGCAGTTTCGTTCGTGCATCCTGATCGTCATGGGAGAGGCCCCGGCAAGGCTTACAGCTCTCTCATGCTATCACCCTAGGGAGGATCCCGATAAGGTCTGTCTTGTGGCACTGTTTGTGCATCTTGATCATCATGGGAGCATCCCAATCGCCCTACGGATAATTTGATTTTTTTTAACCCTATGGTTGAAGCTCATTTCCCTATGACCCTTTTTTTTTCTTCAGAACAATGGTTTACTTCACCGACCACATCTCATCTGATGAGAGGCACCTCGTGATTCTTAAAAACCGGAGTTAGCCCATGAAGGAAGGACTCAACCTTCCTGTGGCAAAATCGTTAGCCAGTCCTTTCGCTGATCGTTGGCCAAGTTTAGATGACAACATGATCCTTTCCAAATTATCGACAAAAGAACCCTTGACCCGAGGAGAGCATGCATGGATCTTGCGATCTTTTATTCATGAGGAAACCCCTAACCCAGATCGAGTGCTAACTCTCGGACGTCGCATAATTGAGAGTCAGGTCCACTGGACCATTGTGACAAAAGTCCCTGGAGAATTCGGCTTCGTTGACTATTACTGGGAGTGGCTTGAGGTTGTAGTAGGTCAAAACGAGCGATTCCTTTGTGACATTAATTTTCTTGGCGCAGTGATGGCCTTTCTGTACACATATGATCGCAACGGTGACATAGTTCGAGCTTTCTATTAAGCTTGATGTCCTTCAACCAACACTCTTCATACTGCGGCGGGGCGAAGCGCCAATTTCCTTATGGACCTCTGGTTGTTCAGGGGTCTTCTGGTCAAAGGAAGCTTTTATGAAGAAGTGATTCCTTCCCTCAAAGAGCTAACTGGTCCCCGTGACAAAGAGAAGTACTTGCCGAAAACGTGCGAACACCTTTTTCGGGCAAATTTTTTGATAGTGTGCTCGCAGAGAGAAAATTGCATGACTCCCACGAAGCATGATTCCTCAGTGTCTATTAGCTCATGGATCTTTTTTTTATTCCTGGGGGTCGCAAAAATGATAAGTCTGTTACACAGAAGCAAAAGAAAGCCTCTCGGTCCCGGTCCATGCAAAATCCTGACGGTACGCAAATCGCATTTTGAGATCAGTCAAGAAGGGAAAACATGCTATTCGCGGAGCTAGAGGTAGGAGACGAGTTGAAGGATAAGACCTATCTGGCCACCTTTCTATCTGCTGGTTATGTGTTTTTGTATTTCCCCAGAAAGGAGGTTATCTTCGCCCTGGGGTCTTTAGAATGGCTTGCTTGATGGTTCACGAAACTGCTTATAGTCTCGCTATTCCGGTCCGGGCCAACATCTATCATGGCCTAAGGTTGATAATAGAGGCTTCGAACCCCATTGGGCTTATGGATTTACTTCGACGAGTACGATGCACAGGAATTGATCCATAACAGCACAAGTATTCAGTGGCATGCAAGCATTCACAATAGGAGCAGGCATGAACGCCTAACTGATAGTAGAGACCTACCTTTCTTGAAGTCCAGTTATTTTTCCAGCATGCGATCAGGTTACTTATTATCCCTCCCCCAGCGCCACCAAGACTACCCAAATGTAAAGGAATCAACCATGAAGGGAAGCAGCTTCGCCTGACTGAGGGGGCTACAACGATCGCACAAAAAGACGCTTCCAAACCGATTGAGAAGGACAGTCGAAATAGTACCGGCGACCATTATTGGAAGCGATGCTCCAAAAAACACGGGGCATCAGATGCCAATTTTCTTGAGCGAGCTCAGAATGATCCGGTGGCTTCTAACGCTCTCAACTCACTAGTACGTCGTTTTTTTTGTTTTTTATTTTTTATTTTTTTGTACGATGTACATTTAGTTTCCTTTTTTTTGTAGTCGCCTCTGAAACTAGTTGCTCCCTGGCGCTTGCGGCAGGAAGGGTTCTCCAACCCGGAGAAGCGTCGAGGGTCTTGGCGAGTCTAAGTGACAGTGAGCTCCCGAGGCGAGCAAATAGGGCACCACCTCGTTCCCGAGATTTCCAAATTTTGTGCTACCACTGTGGTTTTTGACGTTCGACGCTAGGCAGCCTCGGCCATGTGGGAGACTATGCACAAGATGATCATGCGTACTCCTTTCG